>NW_027507788.1:68438400-68555900 GCF_037356315.1 Lithobates pipiens | reverse complement strand
GTAGGCAGACTGTCCTTCTGTCACGGGGGGGGGGGGGGGGTTTGGGGGAGGGAGAGGGAGAGGGAGAGGGAGAGAGAGAGGGAGAGAGAGAGGGAGAGAGAGAGGGAGAGAGAGAGGGAGAGAGAGAGGGAGAGAGAGAGGGAGAGATCTTGTGTTCCTATTAATCAGGAACACAGATGTCTCTCTTCCTCAGTCAGCCCATCCCCCCACCGGTTAGAAATCATTCCCTAGGAGCACACTTAACCCTTTGATCGTCCCTGGTAACCCTTTCCCTGCCAGTGTCATTTATACAGAATGCTTTTTCACTGTATTAGTGTCACTGGTTCCCAAAAAGTGTCAGTGTCTAATTTGTCTACTACAATGTCACAGTCCCACGGGCACTCAGATTTCAACCTGTGGGCAAACGAGCCCAAAGACCCCATCGCGACTGCCTGCATCAATCAACTAGCGTCAATCAATGAATCCGGTATGCCTAGAACCCCCAGAAAATTAATCCCAGGATTACTGTGACAAACTGTCGGATTTTTTCATCGATAAAGTCAAAACCATCAGGCCGCGTACACACGGGCGGACTGTCTGCCGAAACCAAGTTCGTCAAACAGTCCGCTCAAACTTTTGAATGAATGAACTTGCCCACACACGGCACTTTTTGAGCGGACTAAGTTCGTCGTACTAAGTCCGCGCAACTTTTGAAATGAACGGACTCGCCCACACACGAGGAGGACAGTCCGCTCATTTCGAGCGCGTGTCAAGGTAGGCGGGGCCCGCGACGGAGACGTGCCTTGGGGAAGGGGGGGCCGCGGGGGAAGGGGGGGCCGCACTTCCCCAAGGCACCCCCCATGTTGAGGGCACGCGGCCTGGTACGGCTCAGGAGGGGGGGCGCGCTCGCTCGCCCCCCTTTCCTGGCCGGCCGGGTAGCGTGCTCGGCCAAGGGTCTGTTGTGGACTTTGGGGGGACCCCCAGGCCGATTTTTTTTGGCGTTGGGGTTCCCCTTTAAGTCCATACCAGGCGGCGGAGCCCGCGATGTCTCCTTCACGGGCCCCGCCTACCTGGAGACGCGCTCGAAATGAGCGGACTTTTCTCCGGGCGGGAACAGTCCGCTCATTTCGAAAGTACAGCGGTCTGGCCCACACACGGGCGGACTGTCCGCTGAAACCAAGTTTCAGCGAACAGTTTTACGGAAATTCCGTAAGACTTTGTTCGTCAAACAGTCCGCTGAAACTGTCCGCTGAAGCCCACACACGAGCGGACTGTCCGCTGAAACACTGTTCAGCGGACAAAGTTGGGCGAACAGTCCGCCCGTGTGTACGCGGCCTCAGGGAAACAATTTGTCAGAAGAAAACATCCAACCTCAGCCAGCAAATACACAAAAAGGATGTTTCATAGTTAGTTAGGTTGAATAAAGACACCAGTCCATCCAGTTCAACCCAAGTGTGTGTCTACAATTGTCCCTATCCCTGTACATTGCACACTCGCCTTGGTCCCTACCCTCAAGCAGCCCACAATCCAAGGTCCACATTCATATAATAGGGCCAATTTTGGACAGAAGCCAATTAACCTACCTGCATGTCTTTGGATGTCTGCACCAACATTCTGCAACCGCCAAAATTTTCACTAACCCCAATTACCGCAGACACCACAGAAAACATCATTAATAAACTTCGTGACAGTACCTCACCAATTGACATTATCCCCACAAAATTACTGAAAGAATGCTCCGACATCATGGCTCCAACCATAACCCACCTCATAAACCGATCATTCCATAAAGGGATTGTTCTCAGCATCCTCAAACAAGGCATCGTCAAACCTCTACTCAAGAAACCAAACCTGGACCCTCAGGACCCAAACAACCGTAGGCCAATTACGAGCCTCAACACCATTTCGAAGATCATGGAGAAAGCAGTAGTACATCAGCTACAACTCCACCTGGATACTCTCAAACTCCTTGGCCTGCTGCAATCAGGCTTCCGCCCGGGTCATGGAACAGAAACAGAACTCCTTAAGATTTGGGACGACGCCCTCGAAGCAGCGGATGACGGAGAGCCGTGTCTCCTCGTACTGTTAGACCTAAGCGCAGCGTTTGATACAGTAGACGATACTCTACTCGTCCGCCTCACAGAAGTAGCCAGAGTCCAAGACGTAGATATCCAATGGTTCGCGTCCTTCCTAGGAAATCGGTCACAGACAGTGAAACTAGGTAAATTCCTCTCTGAATCCCGGGCAGTCATCTGCGGAGTCCCTCAAGGCTCTCTTTTGTCACCCGTTCTCTTCAACATTTACATCCACCCACTCCTCCAAATCATCAGATGCTCAGACCTTTGCTTCCACTCTTACGCTGACGACACGCAACTTTATTTCCGGATCAATGGAAAAAAAGATCACCAACAACTTGAAAACTGCCTCAAATCAATAGAGGACTGGATGACCACTAACTCCCTCCAACTCAATGAATCAAAGACAGAGCTTCTTATCTTACACCCAAATCATAATCCCGTAACCAAAATCTCCTGGTCTCCACCCACCGTCTTTGGGCAGACTATCTCCCCAAAGACCAAGGCCGAGAGTCTCGGGGTTATTTTAGACACACAAATGTCAATGGATGCGCAAATAGGAGCAGTAGTCAGTGGATCTAACCATCTACTACGCATGCTTTGCAGACTCATCCCTTTTATCCCAAATGACAAAGCAGTGGTAGTTGGAACAATCATTAATTCACGACTGGACTACGCAAACTCGCTTTACATAGGATTACCACAATATCAACTTGCGCGAATACAACTGATCCAAAACACGGCGGCAAGGCTGATAACAGGGAAAAAACCCTGGGAATCCATCGCTTCTTCGCTGAGGAGCTTACATTGGCTAACGGTAAAAAAAAAAAAAAATCTGATCACGTTCAAGACCCTTTGCCTCACCCACAAATGCGTGCATAGAGAAGCTCTGCAATACCTAATGGAGAAAATAAATCATTACACACCAAACCGCAGTCTTCGATCAGCCAAAAAAACCTCCTCGTCGTGCCCAAAGCCCGGTATAAATCCAAGGGGGATCGGAGATTCGCTGTTCAAGGTCCTCGGCTATGGAATGCTCTACCAATCAACATCCGCCTGGAAGAAAATCACCTGGCTTTTAGGAAAAAACTCAAGACCTTCCTCTTCTAGCTGATGATCAAAGCTCACCACAGGGTCTTGAGGCGATTCAGTTTGCACAATGCGCTATACAAGTATTTCATTCATTCCCGCTAAAAATCGCTGATTGCCACCATTACTAGTAAAAATAGTAATATCCCATAGCTTGTAAATGCGATAACGTTTGCACAAATCAATATACGCTTATTGCAAATTTTTTATACCGAAAATATGTAGAAGAATACATTAGCCCAAATGGAGAAAAAAAATTGAATTTTTCAATTTATTGGATATGTTTATAGCAAAAAATATAATATTTATTTTTTCCATAATGTTGATGCAAAAACAAAAAACAAAAAAAAAAAAACACGCAGAGGAAACCACCAAAAGAAAGCTCTATTGGGGGGGGGGGGGGGGGGGGGTTTGCAGTGTTGCACTAGACTGTTGCAATAGAACCCATATCATTTGTAGAGAAGGATTGCATATTTATTGGTTTGGTTTTGAATCACTCTGATATCCGCACATTAGGACACAGAGATCCACTCAATAGGTTTATTTCACATTTAGGGACTCTTCACATGCCAGGGGTGTGAGACATTTCACCTTTTCTACCCTTTCACTTTAATTCATCCTATATTTCCACTTAGGTGGGCATATTGGTAGAGGCAGTTCTCACCCCTGTTTTCTCTCCATAAGCGCAGGATTTCAAATTATTTTTAAATATATTGTTTACATTTAATTTTTGATACCTTGGTACCAAATACATTCTGCAGCTATGGCTATTTTCAAGTATATGAACACTAGAAGTGTAAACCTTGTAGAAGTTTTCAATTAAATAAACTATCCATATCTTGTTTATTTACAACAATTGAAACAGTATGGAAAAACTACTAAGGGTGCGGTGGGACATAGCCATGCTAGAGATGTATGCTGAAAAGAAATGGCACCTAGGAGACTTAGGTGGGATATTTCACCAAATGATTTAGTCAATGATACATTTTTAATGGAAGAGTGGTATAGATTTTTTAATCAAAACAAAACTGATTTACTACATAAAATAGTAATTAGGAGACAAATATGAATAAAAACAGAAACAGAAGTACATCTATTAAGGGAAAAACTACTCCCATTTGCTGACTTCAAGGAATTTAACCACTTGAGGTCCGGGCCATAGCCCTGGACCCTTACCATGTGATCAGCTGTCAGCCAATGACAGCTGATCACATGATGTAAAACAATAGCTCGGTAAGTCGTTTTTTTTTTCTCCTCACGCCAAAAGTGTGAGGAGAAAAAAAAAGCCAATCACCGGCTTATGTTAAGGGGACATCGGTCCCGAAGAGGAAGGAACACAGGCACTTCACCTGTGCCAATTAGCACCCCCTGCCAGTGCCACCTGTTATTGCCACCTATCAATGCTCACCAGTGGTGCCAATCAGTGGCACCTATCAGTGTAAGCAATGAGTGCCCATTATTGCCACCCATCAGTGCCCATCACTGCTGTTTCATCAGAGTACATCAATGAAGGAAAAAAATACCGGTTTGCAAAATTTTATAACAAAATATATTTAAAAAAAATAATGTTTAAATTCGGTCTTTTTCCATTTTTGTAACAAAAAATAAAAACCGGAGAGGTGATCAAACGCCACCAAAAGAAAGCTCTATTTGCGGGGGAAAAAAAAAAAAAGATAAAAAATGAATTTGGGTACAGTGTTGTATGACCACAGAATTGTCAAAGTGCATCAGCGCTGAAAGCTGAAAATTGGTCTGGACAGGGGGGGGGGGTTTAAGTGCCCAGTAAGCAAGTGGTTAAAGATAACTAGTTCAACCTCCAAGAAGAAATTAAAAAGTATGACAAAAATACAACAAAAGAAGCAGAAACAATTCTGTAGAGATGTACTAGATTACAAGAACCATTAAGTTTACAAGTGGCAGGCTGATGACAACTACACAGAAGAAGATAACATTTCGATGGCAGAGGAATCAAGGGACCCTTCATCAGAAAGGGAAACAGGATGGAATGAAACTAGACCACATATATCAAGAACTCCTATACATGCATAAAGGAGAGACAGGAGCCCCACATAGAGAAAAGATAAAAGAACAGCTATAAATAGAGAGTGAAGACATTAAAAAAGATATTAAAAGCCAGCAGCTATAAATACTACAGCTGCTGACTTTTAATAAATGGACACTCACCTGTCCCGGGTTCCAGCGATGCCGGCAGCCGAGGCCGATCGACCGCTCAGGCCTCGGCTGCTGCCGCCGCCATTCGAGGTGAGGGAATCAGTAAGTAAAGCGAATCGGCTTCACTTCCCGGTTCCCTACTGCGCATGCGCGAGCTGCGCCGCGCAATAGGAAATCTCCGCGCTGTCACTGGGACCCGTGTGTGTCCCAGCAGACAGCGCGGCAGGGCAGGAAATGGCGTAGACTCCCGTGGGTGTCTATGCCCGGAAGTGGGTGAAAATACCTGTCTTTGACAGGTAACTCCACCCCCCTCCCCCCTCCCCCCTGAAAGGTGTCAATTGTGACACCGGAGTGGGGGGGGGGGGTTCCGATCAGCGGAGGTTCCACTTTAGGGTGGAATCCCGCTTTAAGAACAAAATACCAATGAATACTATTGTCCAAACACTCCAAGAACACCCAGATTCCTGATGACTACCAATAGGTAGTCCCCTCAGACATGTTCATCAGGATTTTCCCCATAGAGAACACCATTACAGGAGAGATTTTATTTCCCAGGGGTCACCCCCGAGAACAAGAGGTGGTTTTAGACTACAAAGACCCCAACGGGAAGAAAGACCTCCAAGAAATCAATACCAAAGATACCAAAGGCCAGATCATCTAGAACAGAAAGAGGTCAATTGGGAACAAGGGAGACCACATTGAGAAGACAGACAAAAAGATCCCCAAAGATGGGAAAGAGAAAATGGGCCAGAGGTAAAGGGGAGGGAGGACAAGGAAAAAGAAGGCGAGAATACTAGGAAATGGCATATTCAATCTGAGCGCCGTCATTTCTAGTGAGGAAGAAATCAAAGTGTTGAATTTAGGTTTAAAATTTGCCTCCAATAAAGACCTGGATAAGTTTGAAGTGTATATTACAGAATTTTATTAGGAAATTAAATATTAAACTTTTTTTTGCATCTAAACAAAAAAAAAAAAAGCCAGTTAACACAGCGTTTAAATACTACCAACTAAGGAACAAAACCATATTTAACCCTAAAACAAAAAATAATGAAAGTTTAGAGGTTTTCAAAAAGATGGTAGAGGAAGATGTTGAATTTAACAGTGAGGAAATTCAGAAAAGAAAAAATATGGAACACAATAAAGGAAAAAAAGAAAGAAGTGATATTCCAATCCAACGGACAAAGGGGGAGGATTGGAAATTATCAAAAAAAAACTGATTATGAGGAAGAGATGAAGTTGCTGAATGTAGTAGACACCTATAAAAAAAAAACTGAAAGGCAACCCTAAAGGGGAATATGAAAAGAGATTGAACGTTTTTTTCCCAAAAAGGAAAAGAAAAAGATCTTATCCAAGAAGGAAGCAAGATATTTGGTCCCAGAAGCAGCAAAGGCATCAATTATGTACCCAAAATACATAAAGATCAAGAAAAAACACTAGGTAGACCCCCAATAAGTGGTATACACTCCCTCTTTTCAAGATTGATACCTTCTTATAACTATTAGTACTGGAAGAAAAATACTATTTGAAGGACAGACGGCAATTCATTTCAGATCTTAAAAACATTACAACAACAGAAGATCATGTCTTAGTCACAATTTATGTGAATTCTCTATATACCGACATTATACAGAAAGATGGCATAAGTAGTGTTGAGTAGGCATTACAAACTCAAACTTACAAGACCAAATTATTAAAAATTATAATTTCTCTTATCGACGGACACAGCGCCACCTTAATCTTGACCATTGGGTTATATCTCCTCTGCAGGAGTAGGAATAGGCGGAACTAAACACCTGGCTATGCCCATGGGCTGCCACTCAGTCAGTATATAACCCCCTTCCTGCTCTAGGTATTGAGTTAATTTCTGTCTAGTCAGGAGTAAGGACCTAGGCTCCTTGCTGGGATCTTTTGGTCCTAGCAAATTTAACTTTTTGTCTCTTTCTTCCATGCATTTTCTCCTGGGAGATCTGCAATCAACAGCCGGGCTGGGTGACGGGCTAGATAATCTAGATCCAGTGATCTGCCCAGTCCAGCCAGTGAGCGAACCACAGCTATGCGCTAGGTTAGCCACGGCATAGCATCAAGGGATGGAGGCTGGCCCACGAGTTAAATGCCTTGCATATGAACGGGCTCTGGTCCGAGTCACAGGGGGCCCTTGGCCGACAGCCCCCCACTTCGGTGACGAGGAGTTCTGTCTGGAGGGTCACCTGCACCATGGATTCGTAAGTACCAACCCCCCCCCCCCCATCCTTTGTGCAGTTTGGGGTGGACGTGGGTACCCTCCAGGGATGGTGGGACCTGCCTGCAGAAGTCCTCCTCCCATCCTTAAGTCACTTGGTTAAGCTGGGCTTCCCCATTCCCCCACAGATTGCTGGGAGTCCCAGGGCAGGCAGCAGAGACCCCTGGGCAGCGGAGACCCCTAGGTGCATGACCTGCTGTGTGTGCAGTGTGAGGTAGTGTGCAGTTTGGTGGTCCCAGTGCAGAGAGCATAGCGCTGTCCCATAAATTTTCACCCTGCCTGGCGGAGTATGGTACCTTTTTGGAAGGGGGTCCCTTGCAGAGGGTACAACAACACTGAAGGCACAGAGAGGATCCCGGCAGCATGCTTCAGCATGTCAAATGGCTGGCGGCCATTTTTGGGTGGTCCGATGACATCACTGTATCCATTTACTCGTGGTCTGGCTGGCGGCCACGTTTGTGTAGCCGATGAGGTCACGGCGGCCCTTTTCCGTTTAGTGGAACGCTAGAGACGGCCTGAACCTCGTGGAGATGGCAGAGCACCTCTTCTTCCTCCCCTATGCTTCTCTTCCTGTCCTGGGATATATGAAATAGATGCTGACATTGGTGTTGCTGGGTCCCAATTGCGGCGCTCCTCTGTTTGGTAGGGCGAGTCTTTGGGGGTCCTTGTTGTATCTCCCTCTCTGCTGATAGGTACCCCCCTGGTCATTTGGGTGGTCCCTGAGTGGTGCCAAAGTTCCTTTTTTACTACAGGGTATTCTTTTTTGTGGAGCCTCAGGGTCCCAGGAGCCTCAGGGTCACATCTCACCCACTGATCCCCTCATGAAGTTGGCAGGTCCCTTGAAACCTAAGCTTCCCATGGTTGTGCTGACAGCGGTCCTTGAGCATCCCCTAAGAAAAAAACATGTGGGCAAAGACTCGGGAGGTAGCACCCCCCGCCTTCCCCTGCTCAGTCTGCCTCATCTGATTCTGAGCCTGATGCCGCTGGCAATATGGCCCACCCAGGGGGGTTTAATATCTCGCCCCCTGACATGTCCGATAGGAAGGATGAGTCCTCTGCGGTCTCAGCAGCAAGTGAAAAAGCGTTAGCGGGTGCACTTGTTACTGCGGTGCGGGTGATTCTAAAGATGGGAGATGCGGCAGACAGGGCCACAGACATGGTTGTGTCCTTTGGTACGCATAAGTCAGCTTGCACACCAAGGGTGTTTCCTTATCGACCTTATTTTAATAGGTTTATCTATAAGGAATGGGAGCAACCAAAGTCAACGTTTCTAGCATCCTGTAAGGACATTATTCCACTGCATAGCGTAGCGTCATGAGCAAAGACAGAAATTGTACTTTTAATCCCAGACCCTATATCATTCATAAAGATATTAAAAAGTAAGGGGCACCAAGGGGCACCACTGTTAACCTTAGACCATTCAAATTAAGAGTCATTAACCACTACTCTCTGAATTCTGTCCTTTAACCAGTTTTCTATCCATTTACAAATTGATCTTTCCAAGCTTGTAGACTTTACCTTACCCACTTAAAGTGGTTGTAAACCCTCCTGAAAAAAAATAAACTGAAAGAAAAAAAAAACACCCTGCAAGATAAAGGCATAATGAGCTAGTATGCATAGATGAATTACTTACCCGAGAACAAAGCCCCCCGCAGCCGTCCTAGTCTCCCCCTCTAGCTTGGGACATCTATCCCCGAGGCTACTTCCGGGTATCGTGGCTCCGTCACTGTGAATGGCCTGAGCTGCGATGACATCACTCCCGCGCAGGAGCCGTTGGGAACGGCACAGTACAACTGAAGCAACGGCACATACGTGCCGTTGCTTCAGTTGGCTTAAGTGTGCATGTGCCGCATGACGTCTGTACATGCAAATACAGGGATTTCTCCTAAACCGTGCAGGTTTAGAAGATATCCAGTGCAGCTACAGGTAAGTCTAATTATAGGCTTGCCTGTAGTTTAAAGTGGTTGTAAAGGGTTTACAACAACTTTAAATACATTTAAAAAAAATTATAGAAAAGATCAGAAATATTGTGAAACAACAATGTGCAACTATTATTCTTCAGTCTACAGCTTCTCTGCCTTCCAAAAATATGTATTGTTTGTTGGGATTAAAGTCTTTTTAAAGCCAATTATGTGTATAATAATGCACATTATAAAGGGGGGGGGGGGCATGGCCAGCTGCAAATGCAGATGGACGGTGCTTGTTAGAGCTTTGAGACACAGAGCCCCCCTGCAGTATACAGCAGTGATTTAAAGCATCCCCTGAGGGCACAGAACTGATCCAGAGCGTCAGTGATAAACCGCGGAAGATAGGGAATGATAGAAGAGGCCCCCAGAAATTAGGAGACTTCAGAAGCCTGGCTTGATGATGCCAGCCCTGCCTCCATGCTCAGGCCAACCTATATCGGATTCAACAATCAAGACATAATAATGTAATTAAGTGGAGCTCTACAACATGACATGAAGAGCTTTATGCAACAACCTTAAAAATGAAATGGATGCCATAGGGCAATGACCTAAAAGTTTTTCAAAAAGATAGTTACATAGTTACATAGTTAGTAAGGTCCATCCAGTTCAACCTGAGTGAGTGTCTACAATTGTCCCTATCCCTTTACATTGCACACTCACATTGGTCCCTACCCTCAAGGAGCCACAATCCAAGATCCCCAGTTGTATACTAGGGCCAATTTTAGACAGAAGCCAATTAACCTACCTGCATGTCTTTGGAGTGTGGGAGGAAACCGGAGTACCCGGAGGAAACCCACGCAGGCACAGGGAGAACATGCAAACTCCAGGCAGGTAGTGTCATGGTTGGGATTTGAACCAGTGACCTTTTTTACTGCTAGGTGAGAGTGCTAACCATTACACCACTGTGCCGCCCTACTAGATAGCTGCATTGCTTCCTACAATCCCTCAACAGGAGCTGGTGAATGACCGTGCACACAGGCTACCTAAAAACTCTCATACATTCCAGAAAGACTGCCTAGAGAGGTTATAGACAAAATCCACTTTTTCCAAAAAAAAAGAGCAATTAATGCAATTTGCTTGGCACGCAAGAATTTAAACTATTACTAAAATCCTTATGAACCAAAATTTTTCCTAAAAGTGGAGATTTCCTACAAAAATAACGATAGCTTGTGAAGGAACTTCATACATCACTAATATGGAAGGTGGCTTGCAAATTCTGAAAACATGGAGCTTACTACCCAAAAAATTATGAAAACACCTTTGATAAAGTGTTGTCAGGTAATATTCCACGACCATAGCAAACAAGCCATAGATGATCTGTATCTTCCCCTTTAGAAGGAATTCCTGCTCACAAAATTTACCTATATGGTCGCAATTATGCAAGTTCTAAAATAAGTTCTTCCTCAGTGACTGAAACGCAATGTTCATTTTGACATCAAATTTCGATTTTATAGTCTTGACTAAATGTCATTTTAGACGACTAAAATCTAATGGGTTTAGTTAAATTTGAATGCATTATTATTTAAGCATTTCTTTAGAATTGTTAAACTCATTATATACTCCTGGAGTAAAAAAAAAAAAAAAAAAAATCTAACAAGTCATTTATGGTATTAAGGTTAGAACATGCACTACCGACACAGACTTAGCCGTCGTGATAAGGTCTTTATTAATAAAACCCAGTTTCATAAACAATTATATTGCTTTTTGACAAGCAGAAGTATAACCTAAAAGAAAAAAAAAAAAAGTTAACTTTATTGGTTGTAAAGCCATTGCACATATTACCTGAATAGATTACCAACATCAAATATTAATAAAAAAAAAAAAAAAAAAAAAAAAAAAAAAAAGGAAGAAAAGCCTTTTTCTATTTTTATTTTCCTTTTAGTAGCTTAGAAGATGCCCCTTACATATTTTTATGTTGTAGTGCAGTGTTCATTTTGATGTCAAATTTCAAATTTGTTTTAATCAGTCTTTTGATGCCGTTTTAGTTGAATTTTAGTCATCCCAAATTGCTGAAGCGCTCAGGGAACCCTAACTCGGGAGATATTTGTTTAGACTTCTCTTATGTTAACTCCAATAACCAGTACTGTTTAAATGTACAAAGTAGTTGATTTGTATCTCCTTTTCTATTATTTCTTCATGACTATGTTATATGGTTTAATCTTATTCCTTTCATTAGTAAATTAAAAAGGTACTGCCATCTACTGGATGAAAAAGGATTCAACACTGGAAATCTCAAATCATGTTTCCTTCCAAATAAACTTTTAAAATGACTCTCAATCGTTAACTACTATCATGAGTCTTAAACATATGTCGCTTAATGCAAGAGACCTCCAAAGCCCATTTAAATGTAAAGCTCTCTGGAATGACATTTTGAAATTCAGCAGTGACATTGTCTGCACACAAGAATCTCATTTTGCAGCAGACAAAGCATCCAAATTCTCTCACAATGAATTTCCACACATATATGTATTCTATCATCATCAAGAAAAAGAAAGGGGTAATAACAGATTAAAGACCGTGTCCTTTCAACCTCTACACATTAAAACAGCCATTCAAGGAAGATGCATTATCCTAGTGACAACCATTGAAAAGTCAGCATTCACAATCGTCAATATTTAAGCTCCCAACAAAAAACCCTCATCAATTTATAAGGAAAATTCAAATGAAAGCACAGTATATGCAAAAAGGACGGCTTATTGTATGTGGGGACTTTAAAGCACCATTATATTCTTTTACGGATACTTCCAAATCAAGGTCATCCCACTAGAACCAGTCTAAATATGATTTTTTCTAATGCAGATCTGTATTATCCCTGGAGGGGTCTTCATTCCACCAAACAGAGCTATATATTCTACTCCTGTTCACAAATCCTACTCAAGATCAGACCATTTTATCACAGACAAATTCTTACTACAGAACATAATCAATGTCCATATCCACAATATATCCTGGTATGACTACGCGCCAATAACAATGGAAATTAAACTGGGTCAGCCTTGTACAAATAATAATGGAGGAATACCAAATACATTCTTTCTGGAGAAAAATATTTGTCTGATTAAAGCCTCAAAGTTTTTTTTGTATTCAATGATGATGACTCAGTGAAAAGTACCGTCTTGTGGTGTTCTCATAAAGCCTTTTTCTAGGGATCTTCTCATACAGATAGTCACTAGAGAAAAAAAAAGAAATCTCCTGCAGTAAACAAATTTGAGGACATTTCCATACTAAAGGGAACACGCATAAAACCCCAATGATATAAAATTAACACAATTCACTAATCTCAGAACAGTGTTAAGATCCATTTTGATAGAAGAAAATGATAAACACGTAGAGCTTTAAACCGAATTACAATTCTCAGGGCAACAAAGCTAGTAAAATATTGGCTGACCAAATATGTCAACGCCAAAACAAAAATAAAATTAAACTAATCCAGCATATCTCTGGAAAAGTAATTTATAACCCTCAAGAAATCACTGACACCTTTTCCAAGTACTAGGAATGCCTGTATAATCTTAAAAGAGGGAAAAAAACACCCCCCAACCTACATCTAAAAACATATTTCTTAAAAACAATAAACCTACCGGAAACTGATCCCAACGATTTACAATCTTTTAACCACTTCAGCCCCGGACCAGAGGTCTTTTTACAATTTCGCACTGCACTGTTTCAACTGGTAATTTCGCGGTCTGCAATGTTGTACCCAAACAAAATTTGCGTCATTTTCTTCCCACAAATAGAGCTTTCTTTTGATGGTATTTGATTGCCTCTGCAATTTTTTTTTTGCGATATAAAAAATGGAAAAAGACCGAAAATTTCGAGAAAAAAAAAAAAAAAAAGAGAGATTTTCTACTTTTTGTTATAAGAAAAGTCAAATAAACTCAATTTTAGTCATACATTTAGGGCAAAATGTATTCAGCCACGTCTTTAGTAAAAAAAAAAAAAAAAAAAGTCAATAAGCGTATATTTATTGGTTTGCGCAAAAGTTATAGCGTCTACAAACTAGAGTACATTTTCTGGAATTTGCACAGCTTTTAATTTATGACTGCCTATCTCATTTCTTGAGGTGCTAAAATGGCAGGGCAGTACAAACCCCACCTCCCCCCCAAATGACCCCATTTTGGAAAGTAGACACCCCAAGGAATTTGCTGAGGGGCATGTTAAGCCCATTGAATATTTTTTTTTTGTCCCAAGTGATTGAATAATGACACAAAAAAAAAAGTTTACAAAAAGTTGTCACCAAATGATATATTGCTCACACATGCCATAGTTATATGTGGAATTGCACCCCAAAATATATTCTGCTGTTTCCCCTGAGTACAGGGATACCACATATGTGGGACTTTTTGGGAGTCTAGCCGCGTACGGGACCCCGAAAACCAATCACTGCCTTCAGGATTTCTAAGGGTGCAAATTTTTGATTTCACTCCTCACTACCTATCACAGTTTCGAAGGCCACAAAATGCCAAAATAGCACAAAACCCCCCCAAATGACCCCATTTTGGAAAGTAGACACCCCAAGCTATTTACTAAGAGGCATGTTGAGTCCATGAAATATTTTATATTTTGCCACAAGTTGCAGGAATATTACAATTTTAATTTTTTTGCACAAACTTGTCACTAAATGATATATTGCTCACACATGCTATGGGCACAAGTAAAATTACACCCCAAAATAAATTCTGCTGCTTCTCCCGAGTACGGGGATACCACATGTGGGGGACTTTTTGGGAGCCTAGCCACGCAAGGGACCTCGAAAACCAAGCACTGCCTTCAGGATTTAAATATAAAACGCTACCAAAAAAAATAATTTGTTAGCGATCGCAGGGATCAGGCCCGACTCTGCGAACGCTGCAGTTATGCGTTTAGTGTTTTGTAAGTGACAGTGATTGATCGATACTGCACTTGGGTGGGCTCGGCGGAGGGGCAAAACGCAGGTGCCAGCAGGTATCTGGGCTGATCCCACTAACAATGCGTTTTTTGGAACCCTAAACTGCTGGGGACGCTAGTATAGATCTGAACAGATATTGATCTGTTCAGATTCTATACCACTATGGGAGGTTTATGCTTTGCACGTGGGTGTCAGCGGTACTGGCCCTAACCTAGTGCTGCCTGGAGTGATGCAGACCCTGACCCTAAAACCTTATTGATATCACTCGCCGGGTGATCAGGGGGTTAAACCTTTATTGGGTAATAAATGGTGGGTGCCCTGATGCTATAAAATGCAAACTAACCAGTCACCTGTAACACTTATACGGTGATCACTGGTGAAAGGGTCAACTAGGGGCAATCAGGGGATTAAAATCTTTATTAGGTAGTATATGGGGGTCCCTGGAGCTATATAAAAACCTGACGGGAAACCTTAATAACTGGCTAACCAGCGTCACCACTGGCACTTATACGGTGATTGCTGGTGAAAGGGTTAACTAGGGGAAATCAGGGGGTTAAAAACATTATTGGGTAGTATATGGGGGTACCTAGCGCTATAAAAACCTAGCGGTGAAGCTAAAAAAAAAACTAGCTACCTAGCGACACTAGTGACACTAATGCAGCGATCAGAAAAACTATTGTTTAGTGATACTGGCAAAAGGGGGTGAAGGGGTTAACTAGGAGCAATCAGGACACTAATGCAGCAATCATAAAATGGTCGCTTAGTGACACTGGCAAAAGGGGGTGAAAGGGTTAACTCTAGGGGCAATCAGGGGGCTACCCTGGACCTAACACTAACTGCCCTGACAGTTTTTACTGTTACAACTGACACTAAATGCAGTGATCAGAAATAAATGATCACTGCAATCAGTGACACTGTGACTGGGGGGGGGGGGGATTTGTGTACCTACATGTCAGTGTAGTGTTGGTGCACTTACTATTATGTTCTCTTCGCAGTCCGGTCAAAAAGACCGCCCCGAGGAGAATGACATCACTTCCTCCCTGCCTGTGTTTACAATACACAGGCAGGGGAAGCTTCTCATTTGCCAGGAGTGCTCCTGAAGCGAAACGGACCGCCGCATCCAGCGGGAGGGTGTTCGATCGGACCCCCCACCCGCTGGAAGGCAAGCACGTACATGTACGTGCCTGTCGGTGCCATTGCGCCAACGTACATTGCCATGCGGCAGTCCTTAAGTGGTTAATGATCCAATTTCCTTCCATGAAACCCTCAAGGTCATCAAATACCTAACTAAAAATAAAGGTCCAGGCATTGATGGGCTTTCAGGAAATTATCAAGCATTTGGCGATATCTTAACGCCATACCTGACCAATACGTTTAACCAAGTAGAGAACTCCACAGCTAATAACCAAAGGAGATGTTGGAAGCCTTAATAATTAACCTCCCAAAACCAGGTAAGGATCCAACATCCCCTACAAATTATAGACCTATATCACTATTAAATTCAGACAACAAAATATATGTCAAAATTTTAGCAAACCGTTTAATAAACATAATCTCATATCTTATTGGTCCCGATAAAGTAGGTTTCGTTAACAGAAGACAAGCCCCAGATGACCACTAGACGGATGGTAAATATAATTCACAGAAATCAATCAAATGCCCTCTCTCCTCTTGGCCTTAGGTGCCAAGAAAGCATTTGATAGAATGCACTGGCAATAAATCTCCAAAACTCTGGAAAAAAACTGGTATTAAAGGACTTACACATTCGGCCATCATGTCATTGTATGCACAACCTTCAGCTAAGGCAGTGGTCATCAACCCCGTCCTTGTCAGAAACCATGAATCAGACCGAGACAGAAGTACAATTAAATCACACTTGTTTAATAAAAATAAAAAGGTAAATAGAAAAAGCGTAGTCAAAGCATAGTCGGAGTCTAGTAACCAGATCAAGTAGTCAGCCAGGCCAGAGTTCAATAACCAAATCGGGTAATCAGCCAGGCCAGAAGTCAGGGATCCAAGTAGAGCAACAGCAAGCAGAATAAGGAGCCACAAGGGATGTCAGCACGCCAGTCTTTAGGCTGGGTTCACACTGCTGCGGCTAGGAGACCCGGATGTGATTCGCACCGCACTGCAGTGCAAATCACATCCGATCTCTGTGCGATGCGAGTTCAGCCATACAGATAGTATGGCTGAATTCGCATCGCACCCGCCCCAAACTCGCACAGGACCCTTTTTTTGGTCCGCAGCAGAATCGGATCGCATGGGTGTTCACACCATGCGATCCGATTCCTGTCCGAGTTTGCAGATCGCACTGCGATATGATCTGGGGGTGTCATTAACGTTTCACTGACACTCCCAGCAGTTCACATAGGGCAGTGTGAACTGCCGGCGGGAGGCATGCGATGCGGGAACCCGCCGCAGATTCGCGGCATTCCCGCATAGCTTTAGTGTGAACCCAGCCTTAAACAGAACCACAGGAGATGGTTTTTCTGGTGTGACCAAGGAGAAGACAGAGGTGAAGTGAGCTGGACAGCTTAAAGTAGGCAGGTCAGACGAGCATGATCAGGAACAGCTGGTAACTGTGGAGAGATGAGAGCTGGCAATTAGACAGCAGAGCAGCCAGCCAAGAGAAAGAAGGGCTAAGCCAACCCTGACAGTACCCCCTCCTCAATAACCCCTCTCCCTCGGAGGGCCACCGGGCTTGAGGAGACACAGTCTATGGAACTAGTGGAGGAGGACAGGGGCATGTATGTCCGAGGATGAAACCCAGGAGCGTTCCTCCGGACCGTACCCCTTACAATGCACAAGGTACTGTATGCGCCCACAGAACCTACGGAAGTCAATGGATTGTACCTCATACTTCTCATGGTTCACAACCTGAATAGGATGAGGGTGTGGCACCGAGGTGGTAAATCGGTTACAGACCAACGGTTTCAATAAGGAGACATGAAACACATTTGAGATGCGCATACTAGGAGGAAGGTCCAACACGCAAGCCACTGGGTTAATCCTGCGAAGGATACGGAAAGGCCCAATAAACCGAGGTGCAAACTTCAGTGAGGGAACACTAAGCCAGAGGTTGCGAGATGACAGCATGACCATGTCCCCAACTTGGTAGGAAGGCGCAGGCAGGCGCCTGCGGTCAGCATGGAGTCTGTACCCATCATTAGCATGACGTAAAGCCTCCTGGACTTGTACCCAAGTGGAAAGAAGACCACGGAGATGCTCCTCTAATGCAGGAAAACTCTGCGGAACAAACGAGTCAGGCAACATGGAAGGTTGGGAACCATAATTCGCCATAAATGGAGACAATCGGGAGGCAGAATTCAAGGCACTGTTGTGAGCAAACTCTGCCCATGGTAATAGGTCTGACCAGTTTTGGTGGTCAGAAATATAGCAACGTAGGAATTGCTCCAAGGACTGATTGGCTCGCTCTGCGGCCCCATTAGACTGCGGGTGAAACGCAGAAGAGAACGCAAGCTGGATTCCCAACTGTGCACAAAAGGCTCGCCAGAACCGGGAGACAAACTGACTGCCCCTGTCTGAGACAATCACCTTGGGTAGTCCATGTAAACGCAAGATCTCCCGAGCAAAAATGAAAGCCAGTTCCTAAGTGGAATACAATGACACATCTTTGAGAACCGGTCAACCACCATAAGGATAACAGTGTTTCCTTGGGAGTTGGGCAACTTCACAATATAATCCATTGACAGGTGAGTCCAGGGCCTCTCTCCATTGCGTATGGATTGTAGGAGGCCCACTGGAAGGTGTCGTGGAGTCTTACACTGAGCACACACGGGACAGGCAGCTACGAAGGCAGTAACATCAGCCCATAGACTAGGCCACCAGAATTGTTGGGAAATGGCCCAAATGAGTTGATTCTTCCCAGGATGGCCAGCTGCCTTGGGAGAATGGCAAGTCTGGAGCACAGCAGTATGGATACTCTCTGGGACAAAGCAGCGGTCACAAGGTTTCTCAGGAGGAGCCTGGACCTGAGCAGCAAGAATTTCACTTCACCCAAAGGAAAAGTGAGACTGGTGCGAACCGTTGGCAAGTTACGATCAGGAGGAATCATAGGAACCGAAACCGACTCCGACTTGGAAGTGGAGGAAAATTGTCGTGACCAGGCATCAGCCCTTACATTCTTAGTATCGGGTAAGAATGAGACAATGTAATTAAAGCTCGATAAGAAAAGAGCCCATCGCACCCTTCTGGGAGAGAGTCGCTTATCTTCAGACACGAAAGTAAGATTCTTATGGTGAGTAAGAATAAGAACAGCCACAGTGGTACCTTCAAGGAGATGTCTCCATTCTTTCAGGGCTAAAATGATCGCTAACAGCTCTCTGTCACCAATCTCATAAGTGCACTCACCAGGTGACAATTTCTTGGAAAAGTAGCCACAGAATTAGGACGTTGAGACAGAAGGGCGCCAAACTGCAGTCTCAGAAGCAACAACTTCTAGGATAAAAGGCAACGTAGGATCAGATGTGTCAAACAGGAGCAGAAACAAAAGCAGCCTTGAGAGTCTCAAAGGCCTTAATGGACTCCGGAGACCAACTCTGTGGGTTACCATCCTTTCGGGTCATATCAGTCAGGGGCTTGACCAGAGACGAGAAGTTACAAATAAACTTCCGATAGTAGTTGGCAAACCCAGCAAACGCTGCAGAGGACGTAAACCCACAGGTCAAGGACACTGTAGGACTGCCGAAAGTTTCTCTTGGTCAATCGAAAAACCAGCAGTGGAAATGACATAGCCCAGGAATGTAACCTGTTCACAATGGAACTTGCACTTCTCCAGTTTACAATAGAGATTGTTCTCTCTTAGTTTCTGAAGCACACGACAGACATCTGTCTGGTGGCTCTCCAGGGACTTGGAAAATATGAGGCTATCATCTAGATAAAACCACACAACTGCAAATCTCGGAGGACATCGTTAATAAATTCCTGGAAAACTGCCGGGGCATTACAAAGGCCAAAAGGCATTACCAGGTACTCATAATGGCCTGTTCTGGTGTTAAACGCAGTTTTCCATTCGGCGCCCTCCTTGATGTGCATGAGATTGCATGCCCTTCAAGTCAAGCTTCGGGAAAACCATTGCTCCCCTGAGGTGGTCAAATAACACTGTAATCAATGGAATCGGGTAGGCATTCTTAATCATAACACGATTGAGACCCCTATAATTTATACAAGATCTCAGTTCACCACTCTTCTTCACAAAGAAGAAACCAGCACCAGCAGGAGATGAGGATTTGCGGATGAAACCTCAAGAAAGTGCGTAAGCAACATACTCTTTCATGGCCTTATCCTCCAAGGCCGACAAAGGGTAAACCCAGCCACGAGGAGATATGGCACCAGGTTGAAGGTCAATTGCGCAATCATAAGTTCGGTGTGGAGGCAAACTACTGGCTTGACCTTTATCAAAAGGCATTGCTAAAATCGCGGTACTCCCGCGGGAGGGAGGGGAGTGAAGAGGTGCACAGGACCTTGGATACCTTCAGGAAGCATGTCTCACTGCATTGTGGTGACCAGGAGAGAACCTCAGCACGGAGCCAATCAAATGAGGGGTTGTGTCTCTGTAACCAAGGATAACCATGAACCAGCGGAAACCTGGGTGAGGAAATAACTTGGAATTGGATTATCTCATGGTGAAGAGCCCCTACGGCCATGGACAACAGAACCATCTCATGACTCACATGGGCAGGCTGTAAAGGTCTCCCGTCAAGAGCCTCAATGGGAAGTGGAGTGTCACGCAACTGCAGCGGAATCGAGTGCTGCGAAACAAATGCAGCATCAATGAACAGGCCTGCAGCCCCAGTCGATTAGAGCCTGTATCTCAAAGGGTGACCAAAACCAGGGGCTTATCCTTCTGGGTAACTGGGGACGAAACAACGCCACCTAAGGTCTGTCCATGATAGAACCTCAAGGTTCGGGTCTTCCCTGGACGGGTAGGACAAGACTTCAAAAAGTGACCTGCCTGGCCACAATAAAGGCATAATCTCCTAAAGGCTCTCTCACCTGCAGAGAGACACGTGAAGCCCAGGTGCATGGGTTCATCTTCACTGACCGACTCGCTACCAGGAGGCATGGGAGGTGAGGGAGGCATGAGTGGGACTACAAAGCTCGGAGGCAAACGTACAGGAGGCTTCCGCAAGTGCTCCTTAAGAGAAAGTTTTTCTCTGAGTCTGGAAGCAATGAGGATGGCAAACGAGATCAAGCTCTCTAGCTCAGCGGGTATATCTCGGGCTGCTTTCTCATCCTTGATGGGATCTGAGAGACCATGAGAAAAAGCAGCCACGAGGGCCTCATTGTTCCAAGCAACCTCTGCTGCCAGAGTATAGAATTCAATGGCGTAGTCGGCAACAGTTCTCGTACTCTGATGGACATGAGGCACTTGGCAGCAGAAGCGGAGCATGCGGGAACGTCAAATACCCTTTTAAAGGAGGCCACAAACTCAGGGTAACTCAAGACAACAGGTTTTTGCATCTCCTATAGAAGGTTAGCCCAGGCCAAGGCTCTCTCAGAAAGCAAAGATATCACGAAACCCACTTTGCTTCTGTCCGTGGGAAACGCCTGGGGCAGCATGTCGAAGTATATCTGAACCTGATTCAGAAACCCTGTGCATTGAACTGGATCACCCCCAAATCGCTGGGGAAGCGGAGCGGAACCAGACATACCTGTTATAGAGGTAATACTTGAGGCGGGTGCCTGCACAGAGACTGGCGCAGCAGCAGGGACGGCAGAGAGCAGACACTGTGGGGGATTTCAGGTGAGCCGTGCGACTCTAGATCTCCATCGCTCGATCTATAGCTATATATATTAGGGCTGTGGAAATTAAAGATACCTCGATTAATCGTTCATTTTTTTGATCGATCAAAATACTCACCTCTCTGCCGACTTCCGGGTCTTCAAGGAGTTCCATCTGAGATCCGATGACGTCACGGACATAGACGTCACTGGACTCCACCCCCTTCCCCAAGTGCCTCCGTCTGGGAGAGAAGTCTGTGACGTTGAAGTTCTGATTGAAAGCAATGCGTACGGGGGAGGAACTATGCATGAACCCGCTGCTGCCCTATGGAACTTACACTATAGTCAGCTTTACATGCTGTGTTTTTATCATCTTCATATGAGTAGTTTGTGTTCAAACACAAAAATGAAATCTTATACTTAAGCAGTGAGCACTTAGATCTTTTCTTTCTACCCATGACCTGGCGGCCTTGCTGAGATCTAAGGAGACGTGAGAGGAGTTTATGGTCCGTGTTAACCCTTTTGCTATCCGCTTGCATGACCACCTGTTTGCACAGGGGTACATGCCATTAGGTGAGAGTGATTAGTTAGACCAGAGGTGGAAGGATTGTCACGCTACTGTGGAAAAAAAATTACTTACGTCAGTGCTACATATAATAAAATGGAATGACACACGGAAAAAAAAAAACTGAACACATGAAGAAAGGGAAAGGCAAAAAGGCATGGAAAGCGCCAAGATACAAGCTGAAATGTATTTGTAATTATAAAGCAATCCTGCACAGTGTCAGTACAATTTAATATCAGTTGTTCAGTGTCAGCTGATGACCTATAAAAAGAGGTCCCATTACCAAGGTGTCACATAAAAAAACATCTCATGATGGGTAAAAGCAAAGTGCTCTCTCAAGACCTTCCAACCTTATTGTTACAAAACATACTGATGCCATTGGTTACAGAAGGATTTCTAAACATCAAAAAGTTACAGTGAGCACTGTAACTCGGCTACGACCAGGTGCTCCTTGCAAGATTTCCGACAGAGGAGTGAAAAGAATCATCAAAACAGTTGTCCAACAGCCAAGAACCAGCTGTGGAAAGCTTCAGAAAGACCTTGAATTAGCAGGTACAATTGTTAAAAAAAAAAAAAAAAAAACAAGCAATGCACTCAACCACCATGGCATGTATGCATGCTCACCACGCAATACTCCATTGCTGAAGAAACGGCACGTTAAAGCTCGTTTAAAAAGTGGATGTAAGCCCTCACATATACCCAATGAAATGAACAGCCTCAGATGAAACCAAACTCCCTACATAAATTTTGCATATATATCTGCTCTCCATCTTGCTATAGTCTTTAGAATTCTTACATCGGGTAAGAATTTTCACTTCACTTCATTCTGCACGGTTAGAGAAGGCTTGGATTATATTGGGAGCAGCCCCCCCTCCACATTGGTATGAAAATGCTCTGCTCTGAGAATCTATTTATAGAAACCTCCTGGACACACTTCTATTTCCCCTCTTGGAGAATGTGAGAAATGATCAGCCTGATAACAGAGCTACAAAGCAAGAGAGCTACCTGACACAGTGCTTTGGGGAGAGATAACAAAACACTGCAGCTCAAATTTCATGAACTGGGTTTATATCCACTTTAAAGTCTGCTTCGCAACATTTAGAGAAGCTTGATAAATACTGGGAGAATACAGTCTGGTCAGATGAGACCAAAATTTAACTCTTTGGATGCCATAATACATACCATGTTTGGAGGTCAAAGGGGACTACACATCACCCCAAAAACACCATACCGACAGTGAGGTTTGGAGGTGAAAACATCATGGTGTGGGGGCTGTTTTGCAGCATACAGTCCTGGCAAACTTCACATCATTGAAGGAAGGATGAATGGAAAAAAAAAAAATTACCAAGACATTCTTGATAAAAATCTGCTGCCATCTACCAGGATGCCATTTTAGATTTAGCCAACTAAAATCACCAGTACATTTTAGCCGACTAAAATCGAATGGGTTAGTTTAGTTAAATTGTAGTGTATTTAAGTATTTCTCTAGAATTGCCAAACTTATTATATACCCCTGGAGCTTAATCTGATAATATCAACATGCTCTACAGACACAGATTAAGCCGTTTTACAGAACATCTTTTTAAATCTTTAGAACTTCTTTTTTGTTGACAAAATGAACGCTGGAGGAAAGCTGGCTGCCCGTTACCAGACAAATTATGTAAATATGTATTCATTTGATAGTATGTAGTGTGCATGTATTTATGCATATGTGTGCATTTGAGAGTATGCATGATGTATGTACGTACGGCATCTCACAAAAGTGAGCACACTCCTCACATTTTTGTAAAGATTTTATTATAGCTTCTCATGTGACAACACTGAATGACACTTTGCTACAATGTAAAGTAGTGAGTGCATAGCTTGTATAACAGTGTACATTTGCTGCCCGCTCAAAATAACTAAACGCACAGCCATTATTGTTTACACCACTGGTCCCCAACCTTTTTAGCACCGGGAACCAGCATTGTGGATGAAAATTGTGCAGGGGGGGGGGGGGGGGGGGGGGGGGGGTCCTTGGGAGGGTCGGGGTGATTAGTTTTTTTTTGCGGACAATTTGTCAGAAAAAGGCTGGTGTTAGCACTTCAATCATCATAACATCATGGTTAATATGGTGTCAGGATGATTGAAGCACATTATTATTATACTGTAATACAAAATTAAATAGTTCAACTCCCCATGATGCAGAATCTGCCACCAGATGCAGCTTGCCACGGTGCCCATCACCAGATTGCCACGTGCCACATTGCCTGCCACCAGATGCAGATTGCCAGTCACAAGCAACCAGATGCAGAGTTCTACATGCCACAAGATGCAGATTGCCAGTGTCACTTGCCATCAGATGCAGATTGCCATGTCATCAGATGTAGATTGCCACCAGATGCAGATTCCCACATGCCATCAGATGCAGATTGCCACAGTCACTTGCCACATGCCAGCAGATGCAAATAGTGTAGCAGCAGGCCTGTGTGGGCGGAAGTGCGGTGTTGGCGGTGATCTCTCTGCACCTCAGATTGCAGAGACTTTGCGGCCCACCTGTAAACAGGCTGCGGCCCGGGGGTTCAAGACCCCCTGGTCTAAACCACTGGCAACAGAAGTGAATACATGCTCTGCTTCAGTATGTCATAGTAAATGTTGGCATTCATGGTTCCCTCAATGAACTGAAGCTCCCCAGTGCCGGTAGCATTCATGCAGCCCCAGACCATGACACTCCCACCACCATGCTTAACTGTAGGAAAGACACACTTGTCTTTGTACTCCTCACCTGGTTGCTCCCACAAGCTTGACACCATCTGAACCAAATAGGTTTATCTTGGTCTCATCAGAACACAGGATACGGTTAAAGTAATCCATGTCCTTAGTCTGCTTGTCTTCAAACTGTATGCAGGCTTTCTTGTGCATTATCTTTAGAACAGGCGTCCTTCTGGGACGACATCCATGCAGACCAATTTGATGCAGTGTATATATTTGTACTATATTTTACTAGTAATGGCAGCGAGCTGCGATTTTTATAGGGACTGAAACATTTCGGCAGACAGATCGGACACTTATGGGACCACTGACATTTATACAGCGATCAGAGCAAAAAATAGCCACTGATTACTGTATAAATTTCACTGGCAGGGAAGGGGTTAACACTAAGGGGCGGTCAAGGGGTTAAATGTGGTCCCTCAGCTTATTCTAACTGTAGGGGGGATGGGACTGCCTGGGGGAGAAGACCGATCGGTGTTCCTATATACTAAACTGTTCCTATATACTAGAAACACATGGTCTCCTCTCCCCCGCCAGAACGTGGATTTCTGTGTTTACCTCATTCTGGCTCTGTCGAAAGCGATTGCGGGTGCCCCGGCGGACATCACGGCCGCTGGGCACGAGCATCGGTTCCTCAGTATCGTGGCAGCATGTGCATGCCCCCTATACCCCTTAAAGTGCCTGCCATACATCTACGGCGATTCGTGCAGGGGAACCATTCTCCTGCCGTCAAATGATGGCGGGCTGACGGCAAGCGGTTAAACTCTCCAGTATCTTCCCGACTATAGAAGTTAAACTAACAAGTCTATAGTTACTTGGTAAAGACTTTGATCCCTTTTTAAATATAGGCACCAGATTGGACTGGCCGGTAACTGAGGCCATGGCTTTACGGCCTGCTGGTGTGGGATACAGCGCTTGCAACTTGTTTGTGGGCAATGCCCTTACATTCGCCTAGGAATGGGCACCCTGCTCTGGTGGGCATGGCTTTGATGAGCAGTCATTGACGGCACGGTGGTGCCCGGCTTCTTGACTGAGGGCTTCTCTTTGCCTGCTCTCATTGTGTGCCCACCTCTGACATCTCCTTCCCAGCTGGGTGCTGGGGTTGTAGGTGCCGCTATGTTGCAGGCTTGATGTGGAGCAAAATTTTATACAAAAATAAAATACAAAATAAATAAAATCGCTTTAAGGCATTACAATTCCATTAAAGTAAAAGTTTACCAGTATTTTTCATTATATTTTAAATGATTATATCCATGTCTCAGCCTTTAGTGCTACTTTAATATAAAATATTTAAATCCCCCATCCATCCTTCACATAGTCTGACTCCCAGTTAAAAATAGGATTTTTAAAACAGCTTGCCTGTAAAATCCTTTTCTTGGAATACATCATAGGACACAGAGGCTCAAGTAATTACTTGGTGGGTTATAGGCCTACCTTCAGGTGTTGACACTTGTATAACCAATACAGGAAGTTGACTCCCCTATATAACCCCTCCTCCTTCCAGGAGTACCTCAGTTTTTGTAGCCAAGCAATATACTCTCACCCCAGTGTTGCGCCAGAGGAGAAAGGAGGTACATTGGTGGGACAGATAAGCAGCAGGGTTACAGTGGTCGGGCAGAAGAGCAGGGTGGTAGTGGTTGGGCACATGAGCAGGGGGGTATAGTCGTAGGACAGATTTGCAGGAGGGACAGGGATCTGAGGTGTGGACTTGCAGGAATTTGGGCTGATTTGAGTCGTGAGAGTGCAGGATGTTAATTTCTCACTACTAAAGTAGTTTACAGCATTTGCTATATATATATATATATATATAAAAAAATCCTTTTCGTGATTGAGAGGGCAGGGCCGGTGCTACCACTAAATGGAGTGGGCAGCCCCCTGGGGTGCACTACCACCTAGGGCGCCACCATGGCCTCCGTCCCAGTGAAGCTCCAGGCATGTGTGAGCTTGATGCTGGGCTGGCTGTTCCCGGAAACACATCCACTGCGTACCGACAATCCTCCGATGGGTCCCGCCAAGTGCCCCGCTGTCACATCTCCTCACACAGGTATAACTCACAGCACCACTCCGGGACTCCTTTGCTCCAGCCTGTCCCTCTGCTGCGGCACTGTGCGTCTGTGTGAGAACTGTGGAGCTCGGTGAAGATGGAGCATTGAGAGAGGTGCAGTGTCAGCTGACCTCTCAACTGGAGGGGGCACCATGGAGCAGCTGGATGGCGGTGCTGACAGGGACTCCTAAGCAATGCTGCCCACCCACTGCTGAGGAGAGCCCTGATGTGATGGTCAATCAAGCCATGAAGAGCTGAGGTAAGGAGGATGTAAGGACCCCGATCTACATTAATCTGTGTGTGGGGGATGGGGGGGCGAGTAGTGCAGGAAAGTGGGTCAGGTGTGTCAGGTAGGTGGGTCAGTGTAGGGGTCAAGTATGTGTCGGGTAGGTTTTTTTTTTTTTGTTATAAAATTGGCACGCTCAATTTCTTAAAAAACATTTTTTGGCACACTGCTCAAAAGGTTGCCTACCCCCGATCTACGGTATATGCAGTGGTAAACATAGAAGGATCTAGGGGTCCTAGCAGAAGACAGACTGAGCAATAGCATGCAGTGTCAAGCTATTTACTGCATGCACTAACCACTTAACGTCTGAGCCTCTTTTTGACACTTGTTTACTAGTTAAAATATATATATATATATTTTTTGCTAAAAAATTACTTAGAACCCCCAAACATTATATTTTTTTTTTTTCAGACACCCTAGAGAATAAAACGGCAGTTGTTGCAATACTTCGTCACACCGTATTTGCGCAGCGGTCTTACAAATATACTTTTTTTAACTTAAAAATAAGAAAATAGTAAAGTTAGTCCAATTTTTTTTATATTGTAAAAGAAAATGTTACACAGAGTACATTGATACCCGATATATCACGCTTCAAAATTGCACTTGCTTGTGGAATGGCAACAAACTTTGATCCTTAAAAATAACCATAGGCGAAGTTTACATTTTTCTACAGGTTAGGTTTAGTGCTAGAATTATTGCTATTGCTTTATCGATTGTGGCGATACCTCACATGTGTTTGAACACCGTTTTCATACGTGGGCACGACTGGCGTATGTTCGCTTCTGTGCAGGGAACATTTTTTTTTTTTTTTACACCGTCACTTAAAAAAAAAAGAAAAATTGTGTCACTTTTATTCCTGTTACAAGGAATGTGAACATCCCTTGTAATAGAAAAAAAGCATGACAGGACCTCTTAAATGTGAGATCTGGGGTCAAAAAGACCTCAGATCTAACATTTACACTAAAATGCAAAAAATATTCCCCTTTAAGACCATTGGGCAGAAGTGACCTTTGAGGTCGCTTACGCCATTCAATTTTATGGAGCCGAGCGGGGCCATCTTTCCCTCACTCGGCTGTCAGGGGGAAGGACGCAGTCATCTCCGCCACTACCGATGGCGCCGGTAAGCGGCAGAGATGACCAGAACATGGTGGGGGGCCCCTCTCTCTGCCCCAATAAAAGCAATTTTGTGGCAAATCACTTTTATCTGAAAGAGCGCTGCTCGCAGTTGTTGAAAATACCAGTGTTATGGCAGTTTTCTGCTGCCATAACAATGATATGTAGCGTCAAAGTACCGACATACAATGACAGCAATTTGGGCCAAGTGGTTAAAAAGGGAATTTACTCCAGAGATAAAACGATTATTCAATTTATAAAACTCTGGTTTGGCTGCATCTGGAGCATTCCATCCAGTTCAGGTCACTAATCCTCAGAAAGGATGTGCTGGAGCTGGAGTCCAGAGAAGGGCAACTAGAATAATATAGGGATTGGAGGACCTTAATTTTGAGGAAGGACTACAAGCGCTAAATGTATTCTCCCTGGCGAAAAGACGCTTTAGAGAAGATATGATAGCTATATGCTGGGATCTTGCATAAGTATGAAACTTTTCAGCCCCAGGGAGTGCAAAAGGGGTGACACGATGAGACTGGAAGAGAATCAGTTTAACCTTAAGCAGGATAGGGGGTTTTCACTGTTAGGGCGGTAAGATACGGAACTCTCTTCCACAATCGGTGGTGTCGGCAGGAAGTATGGATAGTTTAAAAAGACTCCTGGATATGGAATTATTTTTCTACACGCATAGGTTTAACTGGATGGACTGGAAGTAACCAGCTTTATAGTTGGGGAACAAAATATGTAACTCACTCGGAGAATAAGACAGAAGAGAGATTAATATATATATATATATATATTCACTTATGCTTGCCATCCTTAGAAAAACTATGTTTTAATAACACTGATTTGATTTTTAAATGGTTAATGGGGTAATATTAATTTTTGATCACAAAACTTTTCTACATGGAACGCATATTCAGACACTGTGTAGTTTTCAAATCAGAAAAGACATGCATTTTAAAATTGAATATTAAAAGCAAGGTAAATTTTCAAAGAAGGACATTCAACCATTCATCGAATGTACAAAGAATTTTCATACGAACATGCTCATCCAAAAGTTGATATGTGTATGGCCAAGCATACAACACAGTAGCAGCCACATTTATTTTTTTTTTTTTTTTATCACCGGTCATGATTGGGTTAAAAAAAAAAAATCCCTTTGTAGATTACAAAAACAGATAATCACTACTATAAGGGGTTTATTTATACTGTGAAACAGTGAAAGTAATACATGTAAACTTATGAGCACAACTGTATAGATGATCTAGCAGAATTTATGATTTCTTGGTAATTTTTCAGAGAATATGAATAACGCAAACATTTTTCTTCCACTCATGGTTAGTGTTTGGCTGAAGTCATTTATTATCGATCAACTGTGTTTAATCTTTTTAAATCATAATGGCAACAGAAACTACCCAAAGGACCCTGATCAAAAGTTTACATACCCTGGTGATTTTGGCTTGATAACATGCACACAAGTTGACACAAAGAGGTTTGAATGGCTATTAAAGAAGAAGTAAACCCTGATGAGTTTACTTCCTCTTTCATTCCCTGTAAAGGCAAAGCATAATGGACTACTATAATGGACTACTATGCAGCGCAGCGGCTAAAAATCCTGATAACGTCATATGACGTCCGGTCAGGATTTTGAAACCACTATGCCACCGTGTTTTTGTTATAGGGTGGGTGACAAGTGGTTAAAAGGATATCCAAGGAATTGAGAATGCCAATCAGCAGTGTTCAAATGCCAATCAAGAAGTGGAAAATGAGAGGTTCTGTTGAAACCAAACCAAACCACAGACCAATTAAAATTTCAGCCACAACTACCTGGAAAATTGTTCAGGATGCAAAGAAAAACCCACAAAAAACTTTAGGTGAAATACTGGACTCTGAAAACATGTGGTGTGGCTGTTTCAAGGTGCACAATAAGGAAGCACTTGAAGAAAGATGGGCTGCATGGTTGAGTCGCCAGAAGAAAGTCATTACTACGCAAACGCCACAAAGTATCCCGTTTACAATACACCAAACAGCACAGAGACAAGCCTCAAACCTTCTGGCAAAAAGTCATTTGGAGTGATGAGACCAAAATGTAGCTTTTTGGTCACAACCATAAAATCTACATTTGGAAAGGAGTCAATAAGGCCTATGATGAAAGGTCACAGTGTTTCCTACTGTGAAACACAGAGGTGGATTGCTGATGTTTTGGGGATGTGTGAACTATAAAGGCACAGAAAATGTGGTCAAAATGAATGGCAAGATAAATGCAGTATGTTATCAAAAAATACTGGAGAAAAGTTTGCATTCGTCAGCCTGGAAGCTGCGCATGAGATGAATTTGACATTCCAACATGACAATGATCCAAAAGTTAAGGCCAAGTCAACAGGTCAGTGGCTACAGCAGAATAAAGTGAAGGTTCTGGATTGGCCATCTCAGTCTCCTGATCTCAATATCATTGAGCCATCATTGAGATCTCAAACATGCAGTTCATGCAAAACAGCCCAAGAATTTACAGGAACTGGAGGCTTTTTGCCAAGAGGAATGGACAGCTTTGCCAACATTAATGTTAAAGGGGGCAATACATTAAGAACTGGGGTATGTAAGCTTTTGATCAGCGTCATTTGGGTAGTTTCTGTTGAGATTAGGATTTAAAAAGAGTAAACAGTTTATTGATAGTAAATGGCTTCAGCCAAACACTAACCAGGAATGAAAATATATTTTTGGGTTATTCATATTCTCTGACAAATGACCAAGAAATCATAAATTCTGCCACTGTAAACATACGAGCACAACTGTATATATACACACAAATGGGGTATACACACACACACACATTATATATATATATATATATACACACACACATACACATACACACACACACATTCATTGAATGTACACATATATATGTGTGGGGATTGGGAGGTGAGGGGGTGGATGCTGAACATGTTATACCCTACATATGGGTGTAACCTGTTCAGAAAGGCAAAATTATCCTTTAGCCCTAGTTCACACCAGTGAGGTATTGAAGTGGTACTGCTTCAGCGGGACTTTAAAGCAGTGCGAGTTCATGTCCAGCTTGCTGATATCTGTGTAACTTCATTTAACAGATGTCGACTCAAGTCGCACTGAATTCCTTACCACCTTTTTTGATTTGCAGTAATTTGAGCAGTTTCATTGCTGTGAAAGGGGTGCGACTTTTTAACTGTCAAGTCGCATGACAAGTCTCACTGATGTGAACCAGGGATTAATTGTGAAGGCCAGGGGGAAGTAAAACCAGGCAGTTGAGCCACAGTGTTACCGCCTCTCGACCGCCTGAACAGTGATATGCAGCCACTCACGGCTACACTTACCATGTCAAAACAACTTAAATAGCATGTCTCATTTAGCAGGCGTTGCTACTGCCAAACGCGACTAATGCAAGTTGTAGGGCTACAATGCAACTGCATCCAGTGCACATAATTGTAGTGTAGCAATTAAGGGTAAAAGCGGTATTAAACGCAAAACCAAAAATGTAATACATTGCAGCTCATGAATCATTAAATGTGGTGGTTGCATTCGTTTTCCTTTTTAAATTATTTTTTTCCCTCTCTGTTTTCATCTTGTGATTTGCCCACTAACACACATCCTGTATTAGAGTGCCCTTACTCTGGATGAAGGAGACATGTTGGCTGTACTAGCAGATTTAAATGCACCAACAAATTGAAGCCAAACTCAAGTTAATACTTTATAAGCAGTTACAGCAAACAATTTTTCTCAGTTTGGGATAAAGGTTTTACAAAAAAATAAAAGCTGATCATTGTAAGAACCCATCAATGGTAAATGGTTTGTCTCATCTCTGTAACAAATACATTCAGCTGGAAAAAAAACAGCAGACTTACTGGCCAGATCATCAAGTGAAAATAGAGGAAAGAAAGCCTAATAAACGTCATCACATCTAATTGGTAAGCTGCAATATAATTAATGTTAGCTTTTGAGTTTAATACCACTTTAAAGTAGGTGGTGAGGACGCAACAGAACACCTCATCATCATCTGGAGAGAGAAAAATTTGCTGTAAGAGGAGGAATGTGGAGGGGAAGGGATGTGTGCTGGGGAGGTGAAATTTGCAGAGGGGGAAGAAAGGATTTTTGCTGTGGAGGTGGAATTTGTGGAAAGGCTTGTGCTAGAAGGGGAGATTGGGGGTGGAGGATTTGTTCTAGGAGGTGGATTTTGGGTATTTGTACTTGGAGGGGGAATGTGGGGGAGGATGCATGCGGTATTACTGCTCCACTTGGGATTTCCAAAGGCACTTCAGGTCTTTTATAGTTTTAGCAACACCCCTGTATTATACCCAGGCCATCCAAAATGACCACCAACCCCAAAGGTGCACAATACTACACTCTTGGGCTGATTTAACCCAACATTTAAACCGACTGTTTGCAAGTGTTGATTGAAAAAATACAGTTAGCACCAGTACAGCACCCCCAAAAAAATGGTCTAGCGCTGCCCCTATATAGATCAATCGATAGATGGATTTTATACAAGCTGTAGCATAAGGCCAAAGTCATAACTCAAGAGCAGTAACCCATAGCAATCAAACCATTTAGTGCTTGCTTGACTTCAATACTGAATGACTGGTTTCTATTAGTTACTAAAACGTATCCCTGGGGAGATTATATTATATATAAAAAATATGAATAAGGCAGTTTTCTACCTAAGGGCCGGTTCCCACTATTGTGATGCAAGGACCCTGCGAATCAACTGCGGATTCCTGCATTGCACAAGATACGCACGGCAGTTCACACTGCCATATGTGAACTGCTGGGGAGTGTCATAGGTTAACGACACCCCCCATTTCAGCTCGCATATCGCATTGCGAACCGACAGTTTGGACATGAATCGGACCGCATATGTGTGAACACACATGCGATCCGATTCTGGTCCGAACAGAAAAAAGGGTCCTGTGCGTGTTTGCACCGAATGCGGTGTGATATCAGCCATACTATCTGTATGGCTGACATTGCACCACACAGACATTGCATGTAATGTGAACAGCAGTGCGCTGCAAATTACATGCGATGTCTGCCGTCGCAATAGTGTGAACCGGCCCTAAAGTCCCAGAATCACTAAAGTGTAGTAAAAACGACTTATTACCTCACAGCTTGTCTTAATTACTTAATTAAGCACTGCTACATCTGTAGAGGGACCTACTGATAAGCAATCCTGTGATGTGCAGTCCACAAGAAAAAAAAAAAAAAATAGAATCAAGTTGGTCGCCATGTACAACACAGCCCCTTTCACAATATGCGAAGCTCGTATAAGAGCCAACACCAATTTCACGTAATGCAACAATAAAACACACCAGCAAAATGTTAACAGTCACATTAAGCACACCTTCAATACTAAATAAAATAACTACTTTAGTGTAGGTTACAAACAGCATATAAGTATACATATGAAATATGCATGTACATATCTACACTTATATTACACACAGCAGTGCAATTCAAGCACAAAACACAGTTCTCCATCTAGACCAAAAGAAACTATTTTGGTTCAATTATTTCACAACATCTCAACTCCATAATCACAGACATGGAAACACACTGATGACTAGTTGACCTCCTATTGTACTCACGCAGTGCTTGTTGGTGGGTTGTGAATCACAGACTGGCTTGATTGTGATTGACTGCTATTACCAAGTGCAGCATCTGTGGAGTTTTCTGCTACTACAGAGCTGTAACCTGGGAAGAAATGTAGACATTAAGTGACAATATTTCATTTTCTGTATTTTGTGCAGCTAACATGTGCACCAAACACACCAGCAGTCCAAAAAAAAAAAAATCTGCTCATTAGGCAAACTATTTTAACCTGCAAAAAAGGGCATGGCCAGGGTGGGAGTGGATTTATTGGAAGTTCAGTGAAAACTAAAGGTGTTACTGCAAACAACCGCCCATTAGGATGAATTGGTTAGATTAATGAATGATTAGGTAAAAAAAAAAAAAAAACTAATTGAGCTGCTGCCCAGAGTATCCAATTTTGTTACCTCCAGTCATTAGGTGAGTTGTCAGCATACTCCATCTGAGTACTTTGATTTGAACTGATCTACACCCGCTTTGCAATTTCAAGGAATTTCATTTATGCAAACTATTGCCTTCAGAGTTGCAGGATTCACAGACTTTCTGGCTCGTCAATACAGTTTGCATCCCCTTTCCTTCCATACTGCCCACTCTGAGCTTTTCCATGCTCCTCCACATTTAGCAGCCGCTGGCCTTTTCCTTTTCCCAACTCCCCCTTCCTTACACTTCACAATTATGTGCCACTTTGTCTTGGTCTATCACAAAAAATCTCAATAAAATACATTTATGTTTTTGGATGTAACATGACAAAATGCAGAAAATAAAGGGGTATGAATACCTTTTCAAGGCACTGTATGTTCTGCATTCTTGGTGTGTTTTCTGAAATTTATGTGGAACATAATGGGAAGTCTATGGGAAACGAGATGACGCACGTGAAAACTGCAGGTATACCCGCGCTGCAGCCAAACCACAGCACCGAGATGTGAAAGCCCTCAAACTGCAAATGTGTCTGATAAAGTACAAATAAACTGCTGCTCCCAGGTGAATGAGACAGACCATAATCTTTAGAGCAGCCATTGGGTGCAAACCCTGCCACTGCCAGCAGAAACTGAATGAACCAAAAAAAGACCAATGGCTGCAATCCCACATGATGCAAAAAATGGGCTTTATTGTTCAGACTTGAAAAAAACAACAAAACATAGGCAGGGGATAAGAAAGGTTCACACGTTTCACATGAGATTCTTGCTTTATCAAATGCACCAAAATAAAATACGAATCCCGTGTGAAACATGTCAACCTTTCTTATCCCCTGCCTAGGATTTGTTTTTTTATCAAGTTTAAACAATAAAGCCCATTTTTTTGCATCGTGCGGGAGTGCAGTTATTTCTTTCAGGGTCTGATAAGGTGCTGCCTACACTGGAGTTTTCTTTCATAGCCTAGCCTGCACTGTCAATTGTCCACATGTTGGTATGGGCAGCTAAAAGCACTTTCTACTGGATTCTTTCAAATAGCTCTTGAGCTATATAATAAATATCAATTGCAATTACAAAGAGTATACTGGCTTGTGCAAAACAAATTTGGCTCATGTATTAGGCATGTTTACACCTAAAATAGTTTCAATGATGCAAACATGCAGTGCAGCACACTGTGCACTATTCATTTTGGGACAATCTGTAGGGCTGCCAATAAAAATAAATAGTACCGCAAGGCACAACAGCAAGTTTGGTGTGTCTGTGTGTGTTGTGATACCTCCTCACAATGATGGGAACAGGTCTCCTAGAGATAAAATACCCATTATGGACATTAACTACAATAGACGCATTTATCTTGGAAACAACATTAAGACAAAGCACAATTCTCATACTTACTTGTCGCTCCATTTTGTTTGCTTGTGTTCTGCTGGGCATTGGAAGGCCTAGGCTGGGATGCATTTGAATTAGATGGGGGAGGAGCCACTGCCTGTGCATATGGAGTGGGTGTACCAGATGTGTGTCCACTGGGAGGGTTGTTTTTGCTGTTGGTGCTGCTGTTACTGCTTGTACCGCTGCTATTGGATACTGTGCCATTGCCGTTTGTAGCTGGTCCATTTCCCAAAGAAGACAACGTGCTGGAACTACTTCCTATTTGGTAACTTGGAGTCACTGCAGGGGACTGTGGATGATGGTTGTTATGGGTACTTTTAGATCCGTTCTTTGCTGGTGACTAAAAGTCAAAAAAAAAAAAAAAACGCTAAACTTTAGGGAAACATACACATGTAAATAAAATCTTGGTGTAGGACCAAATGCAACGCATCAACTGAAAAATGAGAATAGAGAAAATGTATGGTGTTTGCGCCCCATACATCTGTGTCCAGGCTTATTAAAGTGTCAGATTGTTTTTTTCTTTTTTTAACACAATCAACATACAGTTATTGTTTTTTTTTTTTTTTTTTACCGAAGGACATGTAGCTAAATACATTTTGGTCTAAATGTATGACAACATTTTAGTTTATTGGATATGTTTTTATAACAAAAAATAGAAAACGTTTTTAAAAAAGTTTCAGGCTTTTTCGTTTTCATAGCAAAAAATAAAGATGCCAGTGGTGATCAAATACCACACAAAGAAAGCTTTTTCTGTGTGGGGGGGGGGTAGACACAAACTTTGTTTGGGTTTGGCACTGCATGAGCGCACAATTACAAGTTAAAATAGCACAGTACCAAATAGCAAAAAATGCTCCAGTCAGAAGGGGAAACACCTTCCGGAGGTCAAGTGGTTAAAACAAAGCCTCCAGTGGCACGTTGTCAACAATGACAGGGCATCCATGTTCATCCGTTCTTCCTTCCAGATTCGCATCCTCCAGCCGTCTGATTAGCCACACCATCACTCCCACGCATGCATGCAGGAGCAACCATTGGTGGCAAGGGACTGAAGGAATGGCACACAATGGGCACATTGCCCCTTAAAAACTGAGTGATGTGCAGGCCTTTGGCAGAGCGAATGCTTGCCTGTGGGATCTGAAAGCTTTAGTTTGGTCTCTGACATAGCTACATGCAAGGGTATTCCCCTGTAGGGTACGCACTAAGGGCATGGATTACAGGGTAAGTATGTTCAGAAGTAGAACACAGCAACTTGGCTGTAGACGGTTCTGTAGCTAATCCTCATGGCAAAAAAGGGCAAAAAGAAGCGTCTGGGTCCTTTTAAAAAGGATTTGTTAACCCATATAAGACAAACACTGCCAGACCCTCTTTTAGAGCATGACAGAGCACAGTGCATTAGTATTTTGTAAAAACGAGAGCTGTAAATACCGATTTTGAGCTGTCTTCAGGATGGTCACATGACTCGCGGCCCCTGTACAGCTCAGATAGATACTGCAGGAGGGGCCCCTCTGATGTCACCTGGGAGATCACATGGCCTGATCAGCCTCTCCTGCAGTAGCCCTGGAAACTGGTTGAAAGTCACATGACCAGCTGGAAGACATTGCTGAATCATTATTTACAATGCTCGTTTTTTATGAAAAACGTATGCAGTGTGCTTTGCCAGCATATAATAAAGGGGCTGGTATTGAGCATTTACAAATTTTTAATGTTGCCAATAGCGTTGGGGGTGGAGACGGAGAAACAGACACGAGCTGACAGGCAAGGAGGAGGGGGTGAAGGGGGGGAAGAGGAGAGCGGGGCTGCATTTGATGGAGAGATGCACTTTGACCATGGTGGTCAGGGCTAAGTAGCCTTGATTTTCATGGTCAGTATAGAGAAGGGATACAGGAAGTGGCAGGTTCGTGGGAAGTTCTTTTTTTTGTTTTTGTTTTTTAACAGTTTAGATGGAGCAGATTACACAGCAAATGCACTGTGCTGTTTAATCTGCTTTAAGGGAAAGAGAAATCTATTTTTTTTTATGGGTTGACAAACACATTAAGGGCTCTGTGCAAGAGTGTTGATAAAAAGTGCAACCTGCACATTGAATGATTATTTTTTTTCTAAAAACATGTACAACTTCTAAGAAAAAAAAAAGTGATGTGTATAAACGGTGTGCTAATTTAAATCATTATAAAGTGTGTAGAACACCTGTTCACAATGTAACTTATGCAGATATGTAAACAAAAATCTAATATTAGATTAATAACAACATTCCACCAAACATAGATCAATAAAATGTCGGCATCCAGTGTATTATTGCAAAAAAGACAATCATAATAAAAAAAATTGTCCAAAAAAGAAATAAAGGATTTTGTGGCGATTCAACAATGCGTGCAAACACTTCATCAACAAAAACCTCTCCTACTAATAACCATGCCAATGTGATCATTTTTTGCTGAACGGATAACCACCCCCAGTCACCAATAAGTGAATTGGTCGCTTTCAGTACCCTGATCTGTCGCTAGATGAGTTCCGGGTGCTGCATGACAAGATGCAAGGCATCATCAAGTAAACTGGAAGCATGAGGAGTGGATCCAGCTATTCCTATCAGGGGGATCTCTGGTAATGCATACCGAACCAGGTGGAACTATACAGAACCTAAAGGCTTTATACAAAAGGCATTTTTTAATCATTTGGTCATACTCTAAGGTGAGCAGCCAATTCACTTAATAGTCGCTGGTGGTGGTTATCCGTTCAGCAATAAAGGATCACTATATACTATTTTTTGATTTTGATTGTATTTTTGCAATAATACACTGGATGCAGACATTTTATGGATTTATAGATGATTGGTGGAATGCTTATTAATCTAATAGTTATTTGATTTTCACTTAAATATCTGCATAAGCTATGTTATGAACAGGTTTTATACACCTATTATAATGGTTTGAATAAGCACACCATTTAGGGCTCTTTCACACGGGGCGGATAAGTGATGATCCGCCCCATGGACATCCGCTTGCTCAGTGGGGATCGCTCAGTCGATCCCCACTGAGCAGAAAGATGACAGGTCCGTCTCTGTGCACTGTGCAGGGATGGACCTGTCAGAGCACCGTTCTCCCCTATGGGAGATCGGATGACGACGGACCGCAGCGTCCGTAACCCGATCCGATGACTGATGGAAAAGTAGGTTTTTCCTTCGTCACACTTTTTCGGATCAGAGCGGGTCGGATGTCCGCGGACATGCCACCGCTGACATCTGACGCTCCATAGACCTCTATGGAGCATTAGTTCAGGTCCGCCTGAAAAACCGACAGTCGGACCTGAACGGAGCGGTAGTGTGAAAGAGCCCTTCTACAGAATTGCTATTCTGGTTTTTGTGGTTGAATTCCCTAATTATTGGTTGCAGCTGTTCACTGATAGAATAGGTAGAGGTTTAATTGTCTACATAGCAGCGCATAAGTATTTTTAATATAATTCTGTGATGTGATGCAACCCCCGGCCATCCACCTCAGACTAAGCTCAAATGGGTTGAGTTTTTTTATTTTTAAATTTAAAACTTTATTCTAGTGACAAATTTAAAAAGTTTACACTGCAATACAATTCAATTATAGCCCTTTATAGTAAGTCCGGTACTGGAGCTAAGTCAAGAGTCATTTTTCTGAGGAGCCCATCCACCTTGAGACACTAGCATCAAACTGAGGAACAGCAGAGTGGGGTATCATTAAATGAGAGGAGACCAGTGGACATTTTCCTTGCAAGCTTGCCAGTGTTCAAATCACCAGACGGTCCGAGCCTATAGGCCAGGGTTTATGAATACCTTGCTTGGGTCCTATATCCTTTCCCTTTAGTTTCTACTAACTTTGCACAGAAATAATCATTCTTTATAAATTTAGACCAAAATGTATTCTTACATTTCTTTTGTAAAAACCAATACAACGCAGAGTTGTTCTGCGATAGAGTTGAAAGACCCAATCCTCACTACGTTTTTTCGATAGAAGAAAAATACCTGCTTGCCCAGAGCAGAGAATGATACCCAGGTATTCCAAGTAATGAGATGGAGTCAGAGGCTGTTTTCTCATTCTCAAGGGCAAGCCAACCTGTCCAGAGCCTGCAGGGTGAACATTTCTGAGTCCCGCTATGACTGTGCTCTCTATCAGGAGATTGTCTAAAACTCTAGATAACCAAAAATCTAAAGGAAAAAAAATAAAATAAATAATCCTCTGTGCACTCAGGTGTATCCAGCCATAAAGGAGCTTTCAATGCCAGGGATATTAAACAAATATAGCCAGGATCTGTGCAACTGCCACCTTTAACCTTTGTCTGACCATGGTCTTGAATACAATCTGTATAACAAAGAAAACAAAAAGGGAAACGCAAGCTACGGTAGCACCATCAAATTTATAAAACAAGAGAAGAACCATAAAATAACACTTACATGATTCCTTGCTTACTACCGGCCAACGTGTCTAACTATGTCAATATTGTGTCTAACTTTCTATGCACCCATTTTGTATTGCTCTTCTTTCCCACATATTTTTATATGTTTATGCTTTATTTAGACCCACTTAATAGTTTGTATGAGCCAGGCTTGGAAACCCTTGGCTGTCTACTGAGGTTAGGTCCGGGCACACTTGTGACTCGCCTCCATTCAATGGGACCTTGGGGCATGGAGTCTATGCCCATTATTCCATCTTTCTTCCCCTCCCTCATGGGTGGACTCACATTTAGGATTGTCGTTTTGTTAGCGTTCCATATAGCCCTTTTTTTAAATTTGTTATATGTAATAAAATTGTTATTGTACAGTAAATAAAACAGACAAAAACAAAGAGAACTGAGCAGTCACAACTCATCATACTATGCAAACCAGATGTCCACTTAATACACCAATAATATATAATGGAAGGGCAGTTATACAACACCATTTCACCAAAATACATAAAATATAAATAGTCAACAATCCATATACTGTAGCAGAAGAATCATGTTTCAGCAATTAAACCCTAGCTCTAATAAGCACCTTAAGTATCACCTGAAGTATTTGGTGGTAAAGTACAGCTTGAGGTCCCCAAGGGTGCCAAATTTTATTAGATTTTCAGGGGCAACCCCTAGCTTCATAGGTCAGTTTGTATAATGGGAGTGCCTGATTAACAAGGTTCAGACAAAAGGCTACAGTAGGGGGAGCTGAAGATTTCCAGTGCATAGCAATAGATTTTTTTGGCATAGAAAAAAACTAAGTGTACAAAAAGCTGGGAACGTTTAGGGAGTCAACAATAAGTCCAAATAGGCATCTTAGGGCGTTACAAACATTAGGTATTTTAGTAATCGAGCTAATAAAGCAGAGATGTTAGACCAAAATGCTCTGATAGATGGGCATTTCTATACCGTATAATAAATCCTGCCAGCTGCTGAAGAACACTGAGCATACACAGCAGAGGGCAGCCTATTTAAACCGAGGAGGAGACCAGGAGTATAAGACCTATATAAAAACTTGGTCTGGATTACGTTATCTCTAGAGGCAATGACCGCGGGGACCTGCAGTGGTAGAATTTCCTGCCACACCTACTCTGAGTTCAGGTATAGCTGAATGCCATGCTGTGTGTCATAACTGAAGATACCAGAAATAAGCTGTGGAGGGGAGATCAAAATTCCTGCGGAAGTCAGAGAAGGAGCAAAAGGAATCAGATGAGAAAAGGTGAGAGATTAGTTTCACTAAACCAGAACGCCCCATTTGTTCTTTGAAAAAATTCTTGCAAACATTTATTTTTCCACAAGGGGGCATTGGGGGAGTGTACAGAGGCTGTGTCAGATGGAAGCAGCTTTGAGAGTTTAAAAACTCACAACGTCATGGATAATATACTGGTACTTTCCCTGTCCATAGTGGATTGGCGATGAATCAGGTTTTGTAGGAAGAATAGCTGCGTTCAGGGCTGTAGCCACATTGTTCACTTCGGGAGAAAAAACACCAGCGAGCATGGGTCAATTGGGAAGCTATATAACAGGTGTGGAGACTGGGAACAGCGAGGCCCCCTACCAAAATGGGTAGCTGTAACGTTTCTTTCGTAATTCTAACAGCTCTACCTCCACACATAAAGGAAGGCTAGAGTCAATCCCTTAAAATCTGCGTTTAGGAATATAGACTGGGGAGTTACTTAAAATGTGAAGGAAGCGTGGCAGGAAAATCATTTTAAATGGGTTTACCCTGCCTACTAGTGTCAGAAGGAGGTTGGCCCAAACCTTCAAGTTTATGAATAAGAGGGTCCATATTGTTCTTAAGGTATAAGGAAATGGGTTGCTGTATTAGAACACCAAAGTATCAGAACCTACAAACGATTTTTAAAGGGTAAGAAGGTGAAAGATTATGGCATCCTGATCTAGCGAAAAAAGGAGAGACTTTTCACAATTTACACGGAAGCCTGAAAAATGCCCAAAGCCTTGAATAATTTGTAATAATGTGGAAAAGATGATTGAGAATCGGCTAAATAAATGAGCATGTCACCCGCGTAAAGGGATAACTCTTCTTCCAACCCATTAATCACTAGACTGGGTAATAGTATTATTAGAGCGTATCAGTTCAGCAAAGGGTTCTATCGCCAGGGCAAACAGTAGCGGCGATAGAGGGCAACCCGATCTGGTACCTCGTGTTATAGGGAAAGAGTCGGATATAATTGTTCACCCTCAATCTAGTCCTTGGTTTATAGTATCGTAATCAAACCCAGGAAAGAAATGTGGCACCGAAGCCAAATGCCTCCAGTAACTTCTGTAAATAACGCCATTCCACTGAATCAAAGGCATTGTGAGTGTCCAAGGTCAATATAACTCTAGAGCCTATATGATCATGTATGGTCTGCATATTGGTGAAAAGTCTACATAAATTAATGGAAGTGGAGCGACCCAGGATAAACCCAGTTTGGTCTGATCGTAAAATAGCAGGGATTGCTTCATTCAATCTATGGGCGAGAACTTTGGCTAGAATTTTAATATCAGAATTAAAGAAATAGGATGGTACGATTCACAGTAGAGATGATCCTTATGTGGTTTTGGAATAAGTACAATTAACGCTTCAGGCAAGGAGGGTGGAAGCGTCCCTCCGAGGGCATACATACAGTAAATGAGGAATCAGAATCTCCTTATATTGCAGATACCACTCCATAGGGAAGCCATCCAGGCCTGGCATTTTTTGTGTGCAAAGGATTGCATAACCAGTGCTACTTCCTCAGTTATCAAAGGGGTGTCTTATGCTGCGTACACACGATCGGAATTTTGGTTGGAAAAAGCTCTGATGGTTTTCCCGACGGAATTCCGCTCAAGCTATCTTGCCTACACACGGTCACATCAAATTCCGACCGTCAAGAACGTGGTGATGTACAACGGGACTAAAAAAAGGAAGTTCAATAGCCAGTAGCTTCCATCTCGTAGTTGAATTTGAGCATGTGTGAGTTTTTGCGCTTTGGAATTGCACACACACACAAACATTTTCGGATAGGAACTTTTCTCTTTCGTTCATTGATGGACACAGCTCCTTTAAATCTAGACCTAAGGGTTATATTGCCACCTTCAGGAGAGGACTAGGCAGAACATGTAAAACGAGTAAAAACAGACTGCATAGCACCGCCCAGGGGGAGGTTCCTCTGGCTATAACCCTTCACTCTGCTTCCTGCAGCTCAGTTTTTTTCTGACTAGTGTAAGAGAAGGACCTGGCTCCCGGTGGGTCCATTGGTCCTGGGAGCTATATGCTCTGGGGCACACATGACTGAGCTACTGCTGTCCATCACAGTGTGCCGTGGCCAACAGCCACCTCGTACTGCTCAGATGATGGGTCTGTGGTGGAATGCGTCCAGCAGTCTCAACAGCAGGGGTAAGTACGGCTCCCCCTGCCTTAACAGGATGGAGCAGCTGGTCGACTAGGGGGTTTTTCACTCTCCCTTTCCTCTCTCCCAATCCCTCATCCCCCTGCTGGGGCACTGTGTGACTGGACATGAGGTGCGGTGCATGTACCTGGTCGGGGGTCCTCCAGGCCTTGGCAGGGGGAGGGGGCTGCACTGGCTGTCAGGGTCCGCTCTTTCTTTCTCTGCTTTTTTCCCTGTCAAAGTGCGTTTTCAGGCTGTTTGGCATGAGGGGAGGCCGCCGCCTCAGGAACATTTTGTTGAGGCTGCGTCCATTTTCCTGTAGCCTTATTGTTGTCAGCCATTTTCTTGGCTTTTTTTTGCTAGAATGGCCGATGGCCATTTTCTTGTAGCCTCAGCGTGGTTTACCTCTAGTGCTGTCTGTATACTTCTAGAACAGTGTGGTTTTTACTCTGAGCACTTCATGACTGACACAGGGCAGTTCAGACGGTGGCAGCACAATGCAGTACTCGGTCAAGATGGCTAGTCCTGCGGGGGGGCCACTCAGTCCGTGAGCAGCTAGGAGGGTGGGATTTTTTTTGTCTCCTTGCCTTAAGTCCCTGAGTTGTGGCAGGCGAGTGAGAGTCAGCATGGCATCAGAAGCCATGCTTCTTCCCAAAACATCCCTATCCCCCCCACCCCACCCCCTTTTTTTTACCTTTTTTCTTTTTAAACTCGACTCTCCATTCCCCTTATATACTCCTCCAGTCCCAGACATGGCACCTCTTAAAGCGAAGTTCCGTCCAAAAATAGAACTTCTGCTTTTCCGGTTCCTCCCCCTCTGGTGTCACATTTAGCACTTTTCAGTGAAGAGGGGGGAGCAGACACCTGTATAATACAGCTATTTGCTCCCACTTCCGGCGATAGATTGCCACAGATTCTGCGGCGATTTATGCCATGTCTGTCCCCTCCTCCATCCACCCCGCTGTCTTCTAGGGGGGTGAAGACAGCAGGGATCAGTGAGGATGCGCAGTATGGAACCAGGCTATGAATCCGTAAGGCCTCACTTCCCAATTCCCTTACTAAAGAGGCTGGCGCCTGCACCCAGGAGTGGTGAGGACATAGCGGGCGCCCTGGACAGGCAAGTGTCCTATTATTAAAAAGTCAGCAGCTGCAGTATTTGTAGTTGCTGACCTTTTTTTCTGCAGAACTCCACTTTAAAGATATGTTCTTACAATGTAAAGTGATTTGATATTCCAGAGAAGCACAAGATACTATATAATTACCCTAACCTACAGGCCAAATTGCTGGGGGTCTCTACTGCAATCCACAGAAATCTGTCTTAGAAACTTTGGATGAAAAGGGTGGAACTTTGTTCAAACTTTCGCTGTTTATATGATTTCTAATTAGTATTTACCCATTCATGCTTTTGCCACTGGGAGCCTTATAGTGGGAAGTGACTTGAATATGGTGATCGACCCTGTTCTGTCAGAGGACATCGGTTCCATTTTGTTCTCCAACCATGCCCCCGTCTTGGTTTCTGCTGAACTACCAACTGATCACATAGAGGTAGCTTTTGGTGCTTAAACAGCAACATTCTTAATGACCCAACTTGTCTAAAAGATATCTCAATTGATTTCACTTTTCTCACAGCCAATGGGAAGCACTGAAACGTGTTATTAGAGGGACTCGTCTCACATGGGGTGTGCCTCAAACAAGAGGCTAAAAAAATGGCAAATTTGTATCAACTTATTGCCACTCTGGAATCTGATCGCAAGCATAGGCTTACATAGTTACATAGTTAGTCAGGTTGAAAAAAGACACAAGTCCATCCAGTTCAATCACAAAAAAAAAATAATAATATCATACAATCCCATATACCCAATTCTATACCCAGAGTTGATCCAGAGGAAGGCAAAAAGCCCCAGCAGAGCATGATCCAATTTGCTAAAGCAGGGGAAAAAATTTCTTCCTGATCCCCAGAGAGGAAATCGGATTTTCCCCGGATCAACTTTACCTATAAAATGTTAGTACCCAGTTATATCCAGGCCCTTTTTAAAGCAATCCACTGAGCTGGCCAGAACCACCTCTGCAGGTAGTCTATTCCACATTTTCACAGCTCTTACTGTGAAGAAACCTTTCTGTATTTGGAGATGAAATCTCTTTTCCTCTAGACATAAAGGGTGCCCCCTGGTCCTCTTTGTTGACTGTAAAGTGAATAACTCGACACCAAGTTCACTATATGGACCCCTTATATATTTGTACATGTTGATCATATCCCCCCCCCCCCCATCTCCTCTTATCAAGAGTGAATAAATTCAGTTCCTCTAATCTTTCCTCATAGCAGAGTTCCTCCATGCCTCTTATCAGTTTGGTTGCCCTTCTCTGCACTTTCTCCAGTTCCCCGATATCCTTTTTGAGAAATGGTGCCCAAAACTGAACTGCATATTCCAGATGAGGTCTTACTAATGATTTGAACAGGGACAAAATGATATCTCTCTCTCTCTCTGGAGTTCATACCTCTCTTAATACAGGAAAGGACTTTGCTCGCTTTGGAAACCGCAGCTTGGCATTGCATGCTATTATTGAGCTTCTCCACTATGGATTCCCCCAGTTGTACTCCCCCTAGCATATATGATGCATGCATATTCTTAGCCCCCAAGTGCAAAACTTTACATTTCTCAACATTAAACCTCATCTGCCACATAGTCACCCAATTAGACAGAGCATTGAGGTCAGCTTGTAAATTGGAGACATCCTGTAAGGACGTTATTCCACTGCATAGCTTGGTGTCATCTGCAAAGACGGAAATGTTACTTTTGATTCCAGACCCAATATCATTTATAAAGATATTAAAAAGTAAGGGTCCCAGCACTGAACCTTGGGGTACACCACTGATAACCTTAGACCATTCAGAGTAATGCCTCGTACACACGATCAAACAATCCGGTGGAAAAGTCCGCCGGACAATCCCCCCGTGTGTAGGCTCCGGCTGACTTTTTTTTTTACCCAAAAGTCCGGCGGACCTAGAAAGTAGTTTTGCACTCCAATCTGTCTGGCGGACAATCCAGCTGTGTGTGTGCCAGTCTGCCATACTTTTGAAATGAACTGACTTTTCCCGCCGGGAGAAAAGTCCGCTCATTTTGAGTGCATCTCCAGGTAGCTGGGGCCAGCGAAGGAGGCGCCGGTACTCCGGTTTCCTCTCGCACTCCAAAGACATGCAGATAGGTTAATTGGCTACTGTGCAAAAATTGCCCCTAGTATATGCATGGGGCCCTAGGATTGTGGGCTGAGTTCACACTGGCATAAAAAGCAGGCATTTAAGAGGTGTAAAAAATGCCCTTCAAATGCCTATGTACAAGATACAATAGACGATCACAGTTTGGAATGGCGGCAAGGATAGGAAGTGTCATTATAATGGGGGATTTTAGTTATCCAGCTATAGACTGGGCAGAAGGAACCGCACATTTGTCAAAGGCTCGCCAGTTCCTAAAGGTCTTGCAGGACAATTTCATGGTTCAGATGGTAAATGCACCAACAAGAAACGTATTACTAGACCTGATTAATAATACAGAGCGGATCATGGTTGAAAAAATACGGGGCAATTTAGGAAACAGCAACCACAGGTCAATTCGTTTGAGCATAAACACATAAGAACTTCCCTAAACTACTCTCCTTGCTAGCAGATATTAAATGGACTAAAATCCTGGGAAAAAAAGAACACGAAGGAAAAATGGGTATGCTTTAAGAGTATATTAAATAAAAGGTATTGGCTAGTGCATCCCAATGGGAAATAAAATTTAAAAGAGCTAACAAAATTCCTAGGTGGCTTAACTCCATGTAAAATTGTATGTAAAAACAAAAGAAAAAGCCTTCAAAAAATAAAAGGCTGATAGGTCATCATCAGCATTTCAAATTTACAAAGAATGCAATAAGACATGTAGAGGTGCAATCAGGGGGGCCAAGATAGAACACGAAGCGGAGGAGAGTTAAAAAAAAAATAAAAATAAAAAAAAATACAAATTTCTAAGTATATAAATAGTAAGAGGGAGGTCAGAACCTATTGGCCCCATAAAGAATGATGAAGGGAATCTGGTTACAAAAGATGGAGAGAATTCATTCTTCTCCTCGGTCTTCACAAGGGAAACGGGGGGGTTTCAGTAACCAAGACTGCATGGTTTAACCTCATGACATGCCACAGGGAGCACTCTCTTGGCTAACAGAGGATACAATTACAAATATACTTGAAAAACTTGACACAAATGAGTCACAGGGACCAGGTGGCTTGCTCCTGAGGGTCCTTAAGGAACTCAGTCAAGTGATTGCCAGACCATTGTTCCTAATTTTTAGGCGCAGTCTACTGACGGGAATGGTACCATCTGATTGCAGAAAAGCCAATGTAGCACCAATATTAAATAAAGGGCCAAGATATATCCCGGGGGAATTAGAGACCAGTTAGCCTAACAGCATTAGTTTGCAAGCTTATGGAGGGGTAAGATAAGACTATATACAAGACTTTAGTAATAAAAACTGTATCATTAGCAGTAGTAATCAGCATGGATTCATGAAGAATTGTTCTTCCCAAACCAATCTATTAACCTTCTATGAGGTGGTGAGCTGCCATCTTGGTAAAGGAAGGCCCATAGATGTGGTGGATTTTGCTAAGGCATTCGATGCAGTTCCCCATAAACAGTTACTGTACAAACCAAGGTCTGTCAACATGGACCATAGGGCGAGTACGTGGATTGAAATCTGGCTATGGGGGGGGGGGGCGGAGTCCAGAGGGTGGTGTTTAACGGGATATGTTCGGAATGGTCTGGTGTGGTAAGGGGTGCCCCCCCAGGGTTCTGTCCTGGGACCAATCCTATTTAATTTATTCTTAAATTTGGAGGATGGCATAAACAGTTCTCAGGGTTTGCAGAAGATACTGAGCTAAGCAGGGCAATAACTTCTCCACAGGATATGGAAAACTTTCAAAAAGACAAACAAATTAATGGGGTGGGCAACTACATGGCAAATGAGGTTTAATGTTGAAAAATGTAAAATATTGCATTTGGGTGCCAATACTATGAATGCAATCTACTCGTTCGTGGAGAACCTCTGGGGGAATCTAGGATGGAAAAGGACCTGGGGTCCTAATAGAAAACAGGCTCAGCAATAGCATGCAATGCAAAGCTGCTGCAAGCAAAACCAACAGAATATTGGTATGCATTAACTCCAGGGGATTAACTCCAAAGATAAAACTGTAAATCCCCCACTATACAAGACTCATCTGGAGTATGCCATCCATTTCTGGACCCCAGTCCTCAGGCGGAATGTGCTGAAACTGGAGAGGGTCCAGAGAAAGGCAACAAAGCTAATTGGAGGATAACTGGAGGATCTCAGTTATGAAGAAATACGGCAAGAATTGAACGTATTCTCTCTGGAGAAGAGATGCTTGAGAGGGGATATGATTTCAATGTACAAATACCGTCCTGGTGACTACGTTACAGGGATAAAACGTTTCCGTGCAAGTAAATAATAAAAAAAAAAAAAACACGGGTGTTCACTAAAATTAGAAGAGTAGCCTTACTATGTAACACAGGGTGCTGTTCATCAAAACGCGAAGCGTTAGAAGCATTTTAACCAGTTGCCGACCACTGCAAGCCGATACAGGTCGGCAGAATGGAACGGCTAGGCAAATGGGCATACCTATACGTCCCTCCCTGTGGGCGGGGGGTGCAATCGCAACCCCCCCACCCGCGGCTGACGGATACATTACAGGACCAATCAGTCCTCAGATCCTGGACCTGCTGATCGGTACCAACAAATGAAATCCTTCCAGTCTGTGTAAGTGTAAACACAGACAGGAGGAAGTGATGTCATCTCTCCTCGTAGAGTCTTTTCGATTTCAGTGAGAAGAGAGAGGACGTCTAACAGTGAGTTGCACAACACCACACTAACACCAGTACACATAGGTACACTTGCCACCCCCCGATCACCCCCTCCCAGTTAACCCTTTCACTCCCTGTCACTAATTGCAGTTTTCAGACTTTTCACTGATCACTGCATTGGTATCATTGTGACTGTGATAAGTGTTAGGGCAGTTAGTAGTAGGCCCAGTTAGGTCTAGGGTACCCCCTAAACCCCACTAACCCCAACACCCCCCCAATTAACCATTTCACCCCGTTGCCAGTATCACTGATATTTTTTTCTGATCACAGTGTTTGTGTCACGGGTGACGCTAGGTAGCCAGTTAGTCGATTTGTTTCAGTCAGGTTTGTATAGAGTCAGGTACCCCCATACGTTACCTTATAAAGGTTTTAACCCAGACTGCCCCCTATTTAACCCTTTCTCCCTGTCACCAGTGATCACTGTATTAGTGTTATGAGTGACACTGGTTAGTATGGGTTTTTTATAGCGTCAGGGCACCCGCCGTATATTAGCCAATAAAGGTTTAACCACCTTATCGCCCAGCGGGTGATATCAGGTTTTAGTGTCAGTCGCCCCGGGCAGCGCCAGATTAGTCCCAGTATCACTAACACCCACGCACGCACCATACACCTCCCTTAGTAGTATAGTGTCTGAAGGGATTGATATCTTTGATTTCATCGGAACTATTAGTATCCCCAGTATTTTAAGGTTACCAAAAACGCAGCATTAGCGGAATCAGCCCAGATACCTTCTAGCACCTGCATTTAGCCCCTCCGCTCCACCCAGACCACCCAAGTGCAGTATCAATCGATCACTGTCACTTAAAAAACACAACTGCAGTGTTCTCAGAGTCAGGCCTGATCCTTGTGAACGCTAACTTTTTTTTTTTGGTAGCGTTTGAATCAGTCGCTGACAGTCAGGAGCTCTTTTTCCTGTGAGTCTCACTACTGTACCAGTACATTTAGAGACCAAAATGTCAAATCGAAGGTACAGTAGTGAAGAGGCCTACACATTTCTGAGCATGACAGATAGTGAAGAGGAAGGGGTCTGGGTGCCGCTGCTGTAGACAGCAGCGGCATCCTGACAGATACTCTGATGAAGGTGATGTTGTGGTCACTGCCAAGGTCAGGCGTATTCTGCTGTTGAGGTGCAAGAACCGCAGGGCTTTAGTATGAAGCAGAGAGCCAGTACTAGTGCCGCTCATCCTTCTGGTGAAATGGCAAGCACCAGCAGCCTAGTACACCATGGTCGTAGTCAAACCAGCACTGCAGTATCACACGGTGACGTGGTGAGTTCTTATAAGTGCAGTTCAAGCTGGTGAGGTGGTTAGCACAACTAGTGTCCTGCAGCCACCAAGAAGACGACAAACACAGGCCTGTCAAGCCCATAGTGCCCTTACTGCTGCATTTGCCAATCCTAATTGGGAGCCCACCACTTCTGCAGCACCCATACTTCCCCCATTCACTGGCCAACCCCAGAATTCAGGTGGAAACAGTTGACTTTACAGTCACTTGATTTTTATTCGCTGTGTTTCACGGAAGATCTCTATAGATCTATTGGGGACCAAAGCAATTTGTATGCTGGCCAATTCATCGCCGATAATCCCCATTTGACCCTTGCCAGAGAATGGAAACCTATTACAGTTTCCGAATTTAAGACCTCATGGGCATAATTCACCATATGCCTGTGTTCTTTGCCTCCATGGCCAGGGCACGATACGAGCAGATCTTGCAGGTTCATGCACTTCAATAATTAAAGGTCGTCCTCGGGGTGACCCTGGATACAATTGGCTCTACAAAATTTGGCACCTCGTAAACTACTTCAACCAACAGTTTGCAGTCTTGGTTACTCCCGATCAAGTTGTCTGCATTGATGAGTCCCTGATTAAGTTTTATGGCCGCTTGTCTTTCAAATAGTATATTCCCAGAAAGCTTGCCAGATATGGGGTCAAGATGTATAAACTCTGTGACAGGGCAACAGGCTATACATATAGTTTTATGGTTTAAGAGGGAAGAGATAGTGACAGAGCCGGAGGACTGCCCGGACTACATAGATTGTGTGAGACTTGAAGTCACCCTTATTCGGAAAGGGGAACCACTTGCATGTGGACATTACACGAGGATTCCACTTTTTAGTCCCTTATTTGATCATGGAATTGGCAGATGTGGCACCATGCGATCTAATCGCCAGGGCTTACCCCAGCGGCTTGTAGATTCCCATCTAAGGCTGGGGGAGAGAGCCTGCTTGAGAAGTAACATTTGCTCGCTGTGAAGTCAAGGGATAATCGGAATGTTTTCATTTTGTCCTCCCTTCACGCAGACACGACGGTCCAAATTTCTACTGTGACTGGTGTTGTGGAGAAACCCCTTTTTGTCCACAAATATAACTTTAATATAGGAGGGGTGGACCTCAACGACCAATTGTTGGCGCCATACCTAGTTGCCCGTAAGGCCAGACGCTGGTACAAAAAAAAAGTGTCTGTATACTTATTCCAATTGGCTCTGCTAAATGCTTATGTGCTATACAAAGCTTCAGGATGAACTGGGTCCCTCCTTAAATTTTAGGAAGAGATCACAGCCATTCTGGTTCCAGACGGTGCTGTGGCCCAACTTCCCAATCCAAATGCAGCAAGCTGGCTGCATGAGAGGCATTTTTCATACGTGCTTCCTGGTACCCCTACCCAACGACCCCCCCAAAGAAAATGTGTGTGTAGAAAGCGCGGATATAGGCTTGACATCCACTTTTATTGTCCCTCCTGTCCTGATCATCCTGGCCTTTGCATTGGTGAATGTTTTGAATGCTACCACACACTAGTGGCGTATTAGTGTAGGGTACAGCACTGCACAGACTAGGACACACTTCACATGGTCTCCAAAAATGGCAAACCTGGAATCGAACCATTACAATTATTACAGTTACAAATAAAAATTATATTTATATATATATATATATATATATATATATATATATATATATATATATATATATATTATTTTTTTTCTTTTAAAAACAAATCGTTGATTTATTGTTCTCGCTATTCTGTTTTTTTTACTGTATTCTACAGTAACAATGTTTTATTGTTACTATGTGTTATCATGTTTGCTTTTCAGGTATGTAATTCTTTTATACCAGGGATCTCAAATTGGTGAACTGGTGGCCCTCCAGCTGTTCTACAGTCCTACCAAGCTTGTAACTGTCAGCCTTGTGTTGCCTCATGGGACTTGTGGCTTTGCAATAGCTGGAGGGCCGCCAGTTTGAGACCCGTTTTATACTTTGTTTACTGTGTTTTATTGTTTTTTGTTCTCAGGTCCCCCGTTGAGATGCAGCACTAATTTATTTATCTTGACAGCAACAGCGTTTGCTCCCGCGATACTTAAATCAGCGACTCCAGCACTGTAGAAGATTTCAACATCGCAGTTTAAAAAAAAAAAAAAAAAAAAGCATATATGCCGAAGCATGGGGGTAGAGGTGGAGGGGCAATTTCCCCCCTAACATTAGGGGGGGGATTGCCCCCATGCTTCCGCATATATTTTTTAGGCACAGATTGCGTTAAAAATTTATTTTTTATTTTTACTATGATTGTATTTGTTTTGCAGGTATGGTATTGTCTTACTGTTATACTATAATGTTACTTTGTTTTACTGTTAACCATCATTTGCTTAGCAGGTACGCCATTCAGCTGCAGCACTGATTTATTTAAATTGACCGCAACAGCGTTAGCTCCCACAATGCATAAATAAAGCAACTCCAGTGCTGTAGGCAGCAATTTCACCACCACAGTTAAAAAAAAAAAAAAAAGTGCATGTATGCCTATCATTAGAAGTGGGTGGATGAAGGGTGCTATTCTAAAGGTGGGCATACCCACCCATCCATATCTTTTTTTCCGTTCAGACCGCAGGCTCCATGAAAAAAAGAACATTACAATGTATGCCCAACAAGGACCAGCAACGTACTGGTATGTTGCTGGACTTTGAGTGGTTATACTAGAATGATGCCTGCAGGTTTCCGTATCATCTCTGTATCATTCCTTTCAGCCAGTGGTCGGCTTTCAGCCTAACATCAATAGTATGTAAACTCTTGGAGGAGATAAGGGACTATATACAAGATTTTAGTAATGAGAACGGTATCATTAGCAGTAATCAGCATGGATTCATGAAGAATCGTTCTTGTCAAACCAATCTACTAACCTTCTATGAGGAGGTAAGTTGCCAGCTAGATAAAGGAAGGCTCGTAGACGTGGTGTATCTGGTTTTTGCAAAAGCATTTGACACAGTTCCCCATAAACGTTTACTGTACAAAATAAGGTCCCTTGGCATGGACCATAAGGGGAGTACATGGATTGAAAACTGGCTACAAGGGCGAGTTCAGAGGGTGGTGATAAATGGGGAGTACTCGGAATGGTCAGGGGTGGGTAGTGGTGTCCCACAGGGTTCTGTGCTGGGACCAATCCAATTAAATCCAATTTAATTTGTTCATAAACGACCTGGAGGATCGTTCAATCTCTGTATTTACGGACGATACTAAGCTACGCAGGGCAATAACTTCTCCACAGGATGTGGAAACCTTGCAAAAAGATCTGAACAAATTAATGGGGTGGGCAATTACATGGCAAATGAGGTTCAATGTAGAAAAATGTAAAAAAAAAATAGGAATGCAATCTATACACTGGGGGGAGAACCTCTGGGGGAATCTAGGATGGAAAAGGACCTGGGGCTCCTAGTAGATGATAGGCTCAGCAATGGCATGCAATGCCAAGCTGCTGCCATCAAAGCAAACAGAATATTGGCATTCATTAAAAAGGGGATCAACTCCAGAGATAAAACGATTAATTCTCCCGCTCTACAAGACTCTGGTCCGGCCGCACCTGGAATATGCTGTCCAGTTCTGGGCACCAGTCCGCAGGAAGGATGTACTGGAAATGGAGCGAGTACAAAGAAGGGCAACAAAGCTGATAAAGGGTATGGAGGCTATTAGTTATGAGGAAAGGTTGCAAGCACTGAACTTTTTCTCTAGGGAGAAGAGACGCTTTATGATTTTAGAATACAAATACCATACTGGTGACGCCACAACAGGGATAAAACTTTTTCACAAAAGGGAGTTTAACAAGACTCGTGGCCACTCATTAAAATTAGAAGAAAGAGGTTTAGCCTTAAACTACGTAGAGGGTTCTTTACTGTAAGAGCGTCAAGGATGTGGAATTCCATTCCATAGGCAGTGGTCTCAGCGAGAGGCATTGATAGTTTCAAGAAACCATTAGATAAGCACCTGAACGACCACAACAAAGGGATATACAATGTAATACTAACGTATAATCACACACATAGGATGGACTTGTGTCTTTTTTTCAACCTCACCTACTATGTATGCCATGTATGAGCAAAAAATAAATCAACCAGGGAATGAAGATGGACCTGTAGGTTACACTCTGTGCCCTTAACCTGGCTAGAGGTGGGGCCAGCACTTTTGCGAACACCAGGGTGCTGTGGCTAGCCCGAAGGGCAGGGCTACAAACTGAAAATGGTGTTCTAACTCGAACTTCAGAAACTTTTGGTGAGCGGGAAATATAGGGACATGCAGATATGCTTTCCTAATGTTGATTGATACCAGAAGTTCTCCTCCTAGAAGGATAGCAACTACTGACCTGATCGTCTCCATGGGAAAGGAGCGGATCTTCAGAAATGGATTTTGATTTTTTAGATATAGAATGGGTCTGGCAACCCCATTTGGTTTTGGTACCATAAAAAGATTTGCTCTTTTGTGGGGATCTGTATGATCACCCCTTGAGATATCCATCTAGTGCCTGAAACAGATGTTTTTTTTCTCTGGATCTTTGGGAACGCTTGACCTCAGGAAGCGAGATGGTGAAAGTTTCCGAAATTCCAGCTTGTACCCCAGCCTTACCTTACCACGGAGATGACCCATTTGTCCTGAATTTCCTCTTTTCAGACTTCTGAAAACTGCAGAAGTCTTCCCCCCACCTTGGTGAGGGGGGTTGCCTCTTCATGATGAGGCATTAGGATTCTGCTTTGCAGGTTTCCGACCCCAGGCCTTCTTTTGAGCCTGGGTCTGACCCAAAGGTTTTCCTCTAGAGTCTGACGGCAGACGCCATCGCCTTTGCCTAGAGGCGGAAGCCCCCGGCACAGGGGAAAGAGCCCGTTTAAAAGAAGGGCGTTTATACAGTGTTGACTGGCAGAAGAGTACTTTTCCCACTAGAAATTGTTTGGATATATTTGTCCAAATAGTCGCGCCCCATGAAAAGGGAACCCAGTTAGGAGGTTTTTACATGTTGCTTCAGCTGACCAATTTTTTAACCACAGGATTCTACGCATATGCACAAGCATAAGCGTAAGGCGGGATGCCTGGTGAATAGAATCTTTAATAGCATCTATGGCAAAGCATAATGCTTTTGGCAGTTCAGCCAATTCCCGAGCTTATTGTGCAGGAATCTAAGGGCCCGTTTAAATTTATCCTTTAGTGTTTGACAGAAGCCTATTGCAGCGACTGTAGGCTGAGTGATGGCACTTGCCAAGGAAAAAGTAGATTTTAACAGGTATTCCAACTTTTTATCTGTTGGATCTTTAAGCATTTGTGCATCGTCTACAGGACAGGTTATGCCTTTATTCACATTGGAAATCGCAGTGTCAACTGCTGGTACTTTCCATTTTTTGGAGAATTTCTCTTCCAGGGGATAGAGAATTGAATATCTCTTAGGAGGGAGAAAATGCTTATCCGGGTGATCCCATTCAGCAAAAATAAGCTGTTCTAGTAATGCATGTGCAGGAAACGCATGCAATAGCTGAGAAGGTTTTAAGGAACCCAAGGAAGAAACTGAGCTTTCAGGAGACTGAGTTAGGGGCAACATGAAAGTGAAATAATCTCTCCGTAAGAGTTTATATCAGCAATTTCTCATATTGTGAGGCTGAAAAATCTAATGTTGTTTCCGCTGATCCACTGAGCCTGAGCCCACTGTTCCCCTTGCAAAGGTTCTGAAGTGGGGGAGGGGGATCTAGCAAGTCTCCTATCCATTTGAATGGAGGATGCGATTAAAGCCACTAATCTTTCTTCCGGACCCTGAAGGGAGGAGGAAAAGACATCTTCAGTCACGCATACCGGGGCTGAGATGTGAGAAGCAGTTGCACCAATTTGTCCCAATGGCTCAACCCTGGCTTGCCATAACTGGTAATTCAGGCAAGGATGACAGCGCGGAAATGCAACTCAAGAGCCAGCGGGTGAAACCTTTACTTTGTTTTTTGCAGTGTCTTTTTTGGTAGGCATAGTCCTAAGTACAAAAACAGAGGTACAATACAAATAGCATTTAATCGCTGAATATAGTCATTACATTATAAAAGCAGCTATAAAGTTCAGCCTAGTGCTGGGAAAAAGGTGTCCTTGTATCGGGAATGCCAGTTGGAATGCTGTTGTCCCACAGTTCATGTCACTGTGTTGCAGGCTGCTTGTTTCCTCCTCGTCAGCTGAGGAGAGACTGTCACAGCTGTAGTTTTATTTGTTTTAGCCTGCCGTGCGTCCTTGTGGATGTTCACGGCACAGCGCTTAGGCCCCGTCCTCTGAGAAAAATTCCACCCCCTTTTACATTTAAAAATGTTCCCGCGCTTGTGCGCTGCGTTTTCGGGTTCATAGACCCAACATGAGTGGGGTGGAGGATGAGACCCGTCCAGCAACAGGCACCAACAACAGTAAAATCAGCCAACAGAAATAAAATTAGCAGTACCAGGGGGACCTCCGCACTCCCCCGTGAAAGGGGGGAATGGAAGGGGGTGTACATCGCTGATGTCCCCCCTAAGCCTCTGGTCCCTTCAGGGGGGAGAAAGAAAACATTTGCAATTTCTTTTACCTTGATAAAAAAAAAAAAATCTCCTTGCACATGCTGCTGCAACCACAGACAGACTAAGCTTTACAGTGAAGACAACAGAGTAAGGTATATGCATAAACTCCCTCTAGTGGATAATTAAGGCATGACAACACTTTTTCCCTAATGAAAGAATACATAGGTGTTTTAATACCCAAGTTTCTTCCCTTACCTTATCCCCGCCACAGGATTTGCTGAACAGACAATCCAACCTTCACCCATCATGGTGGGCTGCGTTTAGCAAACCTTCAAGGACTGGGTCCCTAAATATCAGGGTTCCAGCTCCCTTGGACCTGTAAAACACCCCACCAGGAAAGCTAGGTAATGTAGCAAGACCAAAGCCCTGGGTTCCTGGGGTCCAGCCCTAAAAGAGGCGTTACAAGCAAAACCTTGTGCTTCAGATACAAGGCCCCAGGTACCATCCTTTTAGGCCTTAGTGGCACTTTGGATGGATCGGGTCTTTATGGAGGCTATTTAAATCCAGCATGGATCCCTCCTGGAGCTCCTCAGAGCACATCTTCACTCGTGACCAACACCTTAGACACTGGCGAAAAAACTGATACGCTCTTGGAAGGAGGAGGGGTTATATAGGGAGTGAATACCCTGGATTGGGTATAACCAGTGTCCATCACCTGAAGGTGGCCTATAACCCACTAAGTAATTACTTAAGGCTCTGTGTCCCATGATGTACGATAAAGAAAAGTGTGTTTTTTCCAAAAAAATTGTGCTTTAATCTGTAGGGCCTTTGCTTAATAAAAAATATATAATATCTGGGAGTTCAAAGTAAAATTTTCAGGAAAAAAATTATATTTTTTTATGCAAACAAAAAGTGTCAGAAAGGGCTTCGTCTTCAGCTGGTAAGAAGAGTGGGTGATGCGTGACATATGCTTCTAAATGTTGCGCATAAAATGCCAGGACAGTTCAAACCCCCCCCCCCCAATATGACCCCATTTATGGAAAGTAGACACCCCAAGCTATTTGCTGATAGGCATGTTGAGTCCATAGAGTATTTTATCTTCTGCCGCGAGTTACACATTTTTTTGCACAAAGTTGTCATTAAATTATATATTGTTCAAACATGGCATATGTGGAATTACACCCCAAAATACATTCTGCTGCTTCCCAGAGTACAGGGACACCTCATGTGTGAGACTTTTTGGGAGCCTAGCTGCGTACAGGACCCAGAAAATCAAGCACAGTCTGCAGGATTTCTAAGGGTGTAATTTTTTTTAATTCACTCCTCACTATCACAGTTGTAAAGGCCATAAAATGCCAAGATAGCTCAACCCCCCCCCACGACCTCATTTTGGAAAGTACACCCCAAGCTATTTGATGAGAGGCATGTTGAGTCCATGGAATATTTTGCCACAAGTTGCAGCAAAGTTACACATTTTTTTTTTGCACAAAGTTTTCACTAAATGATCTATTGCTCAAACATGCCATGGGCATATGTGAAATTACACGCCAAAATACATTCTGCTGCTTCTCCTGAGTACGGGGACACCACATGTGAGATTCTTTTTGGGAGCCTTGCAAACCATTCATCGCCATCAGGCTTTCTAAAGGCGTAAAATTGTGATTTTTCTCCTCACTACTCATCACAGTTTGAGGCCCTGAAATGTCAAGATAGCACAACCCCCCCCCCACAAATTTACCCCATTTTGAAAAGAAGACACTTCAAGCTTTTTGCTGAGAGGCATCGTGAATATTTTGCAGATCTCATTTATTTTTGAAAATGAAGAAAGGGCTTTTTTTCTTTTTTAAATTTTCAAAAATTTGTGACAAACGAGATCTGTAAAATACTCAACATACCCCAAGCTATTTGCTGAGAGGCGTCTACTTTTCAAAATGGAGTCATTTGGGGGGTTGTGCTATCTGGACATTTCATGGCCTCCGAAACTGTGATAGGCAAGCGAGGAGTGAAAGCAAAAAAATGTACACCCTTAGAAAGTCTGAAGGTGGTGATTGGTTTTCAGGTCCTGTACGCGGTTAGACTGTCAAAGTCCCACACATGTGGTATCCCCATACTCAGAAGCAACAGAATGTATTTTGGGGCGTCATTCCACATATAACCATGCCATGTTTGAACAATATATCATTATAACAATATATCACTTTGAGTAAAAAAAAAAGAAGAAAATTATTTTCCCGAAACTTGTGCCAAAATATCAAATATTCCATGGACACAATAGGACTCCCAGCAAAAAGCTTGAAGTGTCTTCTTTTCAAAATAGGGTAATTTGTGGGGGTTTTGTGCCATCTTGACATTTCAGGGCCTCTGAAATTGTGATAGGTAGTGAGAAAAGTGAAATCATCATTTTACGCCCATAGAAAGCCTGAAGTTGATGATTGGTTTTCGGGGTCTTGTACATGGCTAGACTCCCAAAAAGTCTCACACATATGGTATCCCCGTACTCGGAAGAAGCAGCAGAACGTATTTTGGGTTGTAATTTCACATATTTTATAAAAAAAAAGAAAAAGAAAAAACTGCTCAAGTCATGTGGTGCCTTTCCTGAGTTTTGACCGGATGTTATTCATCATGCGCCATGATCAGTGTGACTGAGTAGGAGAGTGTAGAGGTGAGCGGGGAGTCTTCCGACATCATGACTCTGCCCACCGAGCTCCGGCAAAGAGTTTTGCTGAAGGGGGTGACATTTGCACGATAGGGAAACATGCAGGAGGCTTGCATGTAAAGATATACATACATGAATATTGTGCCATTAGTTTATACTGGGTGAGTGGTGGGTTTATATCCATTTTATTGAAGTTTTGGTTTTTATGTACACTTTAAGAAGAGGCAGAACAAACAAATACAGCAACCAAGTTATAGCAAAACTAGTATGCTGCTGAAACAATGCCCAGTACAAGTACTCTGGCTCTAGATGTAAAAGGTGCACTTTTTATATCTACATTTACTCAGAGAACAATGCTACTTGTTAAACAGTCCTAATTATAGTCATACACAGCAACAAGCTGCTCTACCACCACCTTCCACGAGGTTTAACCTGGCAATACACAATGTGAATGGCTGGTGGATGGAGGAATCGGCAAAGATTTGTCTATTACTAGAATCTATAAGTGTATAGCCAGCTTTCGTCAGTAAAAAATTAAAAAGACTATTTCTGGATTAGAATTTGGTTAAAGTTGCACAGTAAATACTAAAACCAGAGGAAATTACCCCCAAAAAATGGGCTATTTTAACTGTAGGGCCATTAGACAATATTCAAAATGGATGGGGTAAGTACACCTATTGACACAGCCATAAGACACTAGTATTAGACTTTGTGGAAAACTCAACAAAAATGTATAAGTTGGGACACAAAATTGCAATGTGCCAAGTACAGTACACAAACACTGAGAAAAAGAGAAAAGGAAGGTGAAATGATAGTGACTAAAACAAGGAAAGTAATATAGCAGCTCACCTGACTAACTTCACTGTCTGTAGACCTGCCACGAATTTTCTTGTCATCTTCAGAGTTTTCCTGTGAAATTAGGCAACATTAAAGCTCATCTCCAGGCAAAGCTAATCTCCCCCTCCCATCCACCTTTCATCTATTTACCAGTTATTAAAAATAAAACACCTTCTGTAGCCTTTTATGCTCCCTTAAGCTATAAATACTCAACTTGGCACCAACGGCTGCGTGATCCCTTGCCTGCATCTTCTCCCCGGCTTCTTCCAGGTTGTGGCTCGTCAGTTGTTTTGATTGACTGATGCAGAAAAATGACACACATCCATCCACAGGAACTGTGCTTAGAATGCACCATGAGCTGCACATGCGCAACTAAGTGTACATTGCAAAGAACAGGCCACCAGATTGAAATTTACTGACACAGAACCAAAAATTCACGGTCGAAAAATTAGTTTTAAGTGCACATTCCAGTATTTAGGCTAAAATAAGTACAATGTGCAATTAGCAATGTGATTTAAGGTAGATATTAAGGCAAAAAGCAGATTTCTTATTTTAGTTTCGATATAGTAAGCAGCTCAGGGACATGACTCAGGAGGGCAATGCATAAGAATAGGTGATTCAAAGATGAAATTGACTCTCACAGCGATACTGACAGTAGTGCGCAGCAGCACAGATCACTGACACGACATGTCCCGTCCCCTCCTGAGTCACAGGGACAGTCTCTCTCCATACCATGTGGTCCCTTCAGTCCCCTCCATTAAAAACCGCACTGTCAGCCCAGCTCCTGGCTTGCCTTAATCTCATGCTGCAAACCCATAAACAAGGCTCCAGACGCTACACTTGGCTCCCTTGCGCAATGACACTATCAGACACCACCTCCACCAGACTCGCCCACCGTCGGCACTGCCTGAACACACTGTAGCAGGCACTTGGATGGTCTCGGCCAGCTGCAGGCCCGAATTGCGCATGTGCAGTTCCCGAGCATCACAGCTGTATTTTTTTTACTGGCAGCCTTTTCCTCTTACTGGCAGGAGAAAAGTGCCCATTTTTACTGGCTGCCAATAAAAATACTGACGGCTTGCAGCACTGCTCCAGTGCCATTTCAAGTGCCATAGGAAAGGACTGAGTCTTTTGTATGATGGGAGGACCCTGCCTCTGGAAAACCTCTCTCTTATCAAAGTGATGCTTGGTATTCAGCTTTTATCCAAAAAGAGCATTCCAAATGTCTAAGTATAGTACGTTTTAAAGCCTTTTTCCAGGGAGAGCATAAAGGGTTTGTCCACCTCTAAAACCCTTCTTTATTATCCTCAAAAGAGATGTGCAGAATCAGAAACAGTTGTACCTTTCATAGCCTTTAAATCCTGCAAAGCCCCTAGTTCCAGTTTTCAAAAATTGCAAAATGCCACACAAACTTTCCCCATATCTTTACTTCTCAGACGGTAGGTATAAGAATCTCCTCTGTCTTCCGGTTTCCCATGATTAACTATTCTCTCCCTTTGCCTGAATGCAATTCTGTAGCCCTCTGTCCCACTCCCAGAGCAGTGGAACAAGCAGAGCTTGTTCACAAGCAAGTGCTCAAGTGATCTTCCGGTCTCCCTTCTTTCACGCAGTTTGGAATGATCCTCAATTTCACATAAACAGCTCCCTTGTCATATTTGCTTACAACAGAAGCCAGGGGGAACAGATAACACACACAGAAACCGGTAAGCACTGCACAGCCTGAAGAGAGCCTGTGATTTGTGTGGCAACTGATTCATGAATGGGAGGTGTCGATAAACATACACTATTTTTTCAAAATGTATTGGGGCGATTGTCTGTTTACGCACATGAACTTTAACCACTTCCCGCCGGCCGTATACTAAAATGACGGCTGGCAAGATGCGCTCTCGTTCTGGGACGACGTCATATGATGGCGCCCCAGAATGGCTGTGTGCCCCGCTGATCGCAGCCACGCTGTGTTCCTAGGACATGGTATGACCCTGATCTCGGTAAAGAGCCAATGATGCATAGACATGTAAACAAGAAAATGCAGTTTATCGGCTCTCTTTGCCTCAGACTGACAGAGTGTGGTGAGGAGAGCCGATCAGTGGCATCTCCTCACAGGGTAGACATGTACAGGTAATCAGATCATCAGTACCCCGAGTACAGTACAGCCCCAGCAGTGCCTATCAGTGGCAGCAATCAGTGCCCAGTAGTGATAGCAGTCAGTGCTACCTTTCAGTGCCACCCCATCAGTGCCGCCTCAGTGTACACAAGTGCCACCTCATCAGTGCACATCAGTGAAGGAGAAAAATTATAGATTTACAAAATTTACTGACAGTAACGAAGAAAAAACTTTTTTTTCCAACTTTTTTTTTTTTTTACAAAAAAACAGCAGTGATTAAATACCACCTAAAGAAAGCTCTATTTGTGTGAAAAAAATGATAATGTAAATTGCTGGACCACGCAATTGTCATTCAACATGTGAGAGCTCTGAAAGCTGGCCTGGACAGGAGGGGGGAGTGCCCAGTAGGCAAGTGGTTAATGGTTTTCCAGTTTAGTCTGTAGGGTTCAATATTGAGTTGGCCCACCCTTTGCAGCTATAGCAGCTTCAGTCCTTTTGGATAGGCTGTGTACGTCAGGCACGAATGTTGGATGATAAGGCCTGGTTTGCAGTCTCTGCTCTAATTAAGGACTCTGTGAAGACCAGTCAAGTTCCTCCTCCCCAAACACGCTCATCCATTTCTTTATGTACATTGCTTTGTGTACTGGTCCAAATCATTTGGTGGAGGGTGGATTATGGTGTGGGGTTGTTTTTCAGGGGTTGGGCTTGGCCCCTTTGTTCCAGTGAAGGGGAACTCTTAAGGTGTATGTATGCATACCAAGACATTTTGGACAACTTCATGCTCCCAACTTTGTGGGAACAGTTTGGGGATGGCCCCATCCTGCTCCAACATGACTGCACACCAGAGAACAAAGCAAGCTCCATAAAGACATGGATGAGCAAGTTTGGGGTGGATGAAGGAATTCGATTTTTATTTATGAAGGTGAACTTGCGCTTTAACCTCCCTCACATCCCTCCCACCCATGTAAAACAGTTTTAAATGAAATCCCTTCTAAAGTAGACTTGCTTAGCTTCCCATGTACTTCACTGGAGCCGCTTACTCTCTGACTCTGCAGTAAAGGAGAGAGATCTAAGACATGACATCTGACCAAAAATTAAAGCTGGACTGACAAATTTTTTTCACTGGCTGATCCCCCAAAAAAAAAAAAAAAAAAAAAATAAAATTTATACTCACCGTAACATCCTTTTCTCTGAAGTTCATTGACGGACCCAGCTCCATTAATCTTAACCGTAGGGTTATTACCCCACCTTCAGGAGAGGACTAGGCAGAACATGTAATACACGTGAGAAACAACAGAACTGTACAGTTCCGCCCAGGGGGCGGTCCCTCTGGTAATAACCGCTCAGCCTGCTTCATGCAGCTCAGTATGTCAACAAGCAGTATAACGTACGTGGACTAATAGGAGGGGAGGGTGCCCGATGAAATCAGTCCACAGACCCATTGGTTGGACAGCCGAGAGGTCCACCGGGCTGCAAAATTCCGAAAGCAACCCCCACACGCGTGGCGGGCGGGAGCAAACATTCATGGGGTAGCACTTTGGCTCGCAGGCTTGCTAGGCCAGGGACGCTTCTGTCCCTCAGTCACCCTGCCGGACTGGGAGCGTTTACCTGGGTTCCCAGGCGGACAAAAAAAAGCCTCGAGTGGAAAAGCAGGGCCCTTGCCTGTGGCTTAGCTCCTTACCCTTCCTGGACTGTGGGAGCAACGTGCTCCTTCCACCAGTGACAATGTCATCCATCGAGGCTCCAAATAGCCGCTTACCAAGGAAGGGCAAATCTGTCAAGGCTTTTTTAGATGCCTGGTCCGCAGACCAGCATTTCAGCCAGATCTGGCGCTGCAGCACCACTGCTGATACTGATGCTCTGGAGAGCAAAGGAAATGTATCCAGGGCCGAGTCACAGACATACTTAAGGCCGTGCACTAACTGGTCTGTTAGATCCACGCAGACTGGAGGAGACTGCCGTTTCTCCAATTCTTGGTGCAATAGTTTTGCAAACTCAGCAAGGGAATGCATAGCTGCTCTGTTCTGCTGAGGCAGGGAGAGTTGTACTTATCCGGATGAGTTGGAGGCATCCCATCACAGACCCAAACCCGAGCAGTACGGAGTGGCTGTGGGCCATGGCACACTGACAAAGACATCCGTAGCCCTGTCATGTGTGCCCTGGAGCATTCCTCTCACCAGCCGCCCCTGGAGCCTGAGGGGCATGTCCTGGCTGACCCAGCACGTAGCTAGGGCCTGCACACGGTCGATGGCCAGGCTGGGGAGACTACAAGGATCTAAAGCATCCAGCCTGTCACCCAGCCGGCTGTTGAAAGAAGATCACAGGATTTTAAAAATCTTGCGCGAAAGGCAAAAATCCAGAAAAAATTCCCAGGACCAATAGTCCTGGCAGGGAGCCTAGGTCCTTCTTCACTGGGCAGAAAAAAACTAAGCTGCAGGAAGCAGGCTGAGGGGTTATTACCAGAGGGACCGCCCCCTGCGGAACTGTACAGTTCTGTTTTTCACATGCATTACATGTTCTGCCTAGTCCTCTCCTGAAGGTGGCGTAATAACCCTACGGTCAAGATTAATGGAGCGGTGTCCGTCAATGAACAAAAGAGAAATCCAAAATACTTATTGAATTGTCCCATCCACAAAATCAAGGTAAACAGAGGACCCCCCCAATGCGTTGTTTTATTCTGCCAGCGAAGACTCCTCCGCTGTCAGAATACACTGATCAGTGCTGCAGACGACTGGCTAAACAAGCCCATTCAAGAGCAGTCTTTTCTTAGCCTCGACTGCTCTCAAATGAAAATAGCCACTGACAAATCAAGCAATTAATTAGGATTTTTTTTCTAAGACTCAGTGAGTAGTTTTATAGTGCACAGGTGTACAAAAAAAAAAAAAAAAAAAAAGTTAAAAATGAAGTTACCCCCAACACAATTACCATTATGGATGTGTTATGTCCACAACCATGTCCTTGGATAAATAAATATTAAAAGCTTACCTGTAGGTAAAATGAATATCTATTAAATATGCACTGTTTAGATTGCAGCGAGCAGTAGCACATTACTGCTTAAACCTGCAGGAGGGACCCCCTTTTTTTTTCTTTTTTTTTTTTATAGACCTTTTTTCACACCGAGGTGTTTTTCAGGTGCTTTTGGGCTAAAAATCGTGCCTGAAAAATGCCCCCCCAACAGTCCTAGTGTGTAGTCCAGAGTGCTTTCACACTGGGGCGCTGCAAGATGTTAAAAAAAAAAAAAAAAATCCTGCAAGCAGCATCTTTAGGGCGGTTGAGGAGCAGTGTATACACCTCTCCTGCCCATTTAAATGAATATACACCACTGCCGAAGCACCCGCAAAGCGCATCAGCGCTGCATGGGCGCATTTAACCCTGTCCACTAGCTGGGGTTAAAAGCATCCTACTGGCGGCCGAGTAGCGCAGCTAAAATGACAGTAAAGCGCCGCTAAAACTAGCAGCATTTTACCATCAACGCACCCCTGTCCCAGTGTGAAAGCAGCCTTACTTTGCTAGGGCTTTAAGGACCATTGGATACTTCTTATAAACTGTGGCATCCATACCTGATAATAAATGGTCAAGCAGATGGAAATTTAATATTTAAAATTCGTCTAACAGCATTCTAAAACAGCCTTTTAGAAATATGCCTGCATGGCATTACCAAGAAGCATGTACAAAAAGGTGCACATCTTATATTTTAAAATAAAAAATGTAATCTTTTAGAAACTTACTGTCGTGCAATTGGCAGGACTTGGTGGAATAGGAGAGCTTGATGTGGTGGAGGTAGGAGTACTACTAGACTGATTGAAGATCTCATCCTCCATATGACTATGACTCGGAGGGGAAGTAGCTGCCAGTGCTTGAGCTGAAAAAGAAAAGCAAATGCTGGTTGAGAATTTGCTTTACAAATCTTGGCGACATGACTATCATCATAAAAAGCTATGCTTTTTCATAATTTTGCTGAAAATGTATTTTAATGCAGCATTAAACCCAAATAGAAACATACTGCAAATTATCAGTTCTTAGATGTCATGGCTGCATTGGTTTTCATTTTTAGACTTTTCTTCCTTTAACTTTTACCTGATGATCTGGCTAGTAAGTTTGACTGTTTATCAACAGAACAAGCTGTCGTGAAGATGTAGTAGTTAAACGGTTGAGACAAGCCACTGAGAGGGGTGCCACAGCAGAGACTGGAGTATCTGTACATAGGACGACAATAAGCCGTACACTCCATAGAGTTGGGCTTTATGGCAGAGTGGCCAGAAGAAAGCCATTACTTTCAGAAAAAAAATAAATTACACATTTTGAGTTTGCGAAAAAGGCATGTGGGAGACTATCAAACTGTATGGAGGAAGGTGCTCTGGTCTGATGAGACTAAAATTTAACTTTTTTGCCAATGAAAATGCTGTCTGGCACAATCACCCAAAGAACACCATCACCACAGTGAAACCTGGAGTTTTTTTTCAGCAGTCAGGACTGTGAAACTGGTAAGAGTTGAGGGAAAGATGGATGGTGCTAAATACAGGAATATTCTTGAGAAAAACCTGTACCACTTTGTGTGTGATTTGAGGCTATGACAGAGATTCACCTTCCAGCAGAACGATGACACCAAACACACTGCAATATTAACACTTGGGTGGCTTAAGGGGAAACATGTAAATGTGTTGGAATGGCCTAGTCAAAGCCCAGACCTCAATCCAATAGAAAATCTGTGGTCAGACTTAAAGACTGCTGTTCACAAGCGCAAACCATCCAACTTGAAGGAGATGGAGCAAAAAACCCAGTGGTAAGATGTGGCAAGCTCATAGAAACTTATCCAAAGTGACTTGGAGCTGTGATGGCCACAAAAGGGGGCTCTACAAAGTATTGACTTAGGGGGGTGAATAGTTATGCACATTAACTTTTGCTGTTATTTTCAAAGTTGTGGTCATGTTCTGTAAATTAAATGATGCAAATCCTCAAACAATCCATGTTAATTCCAGGTTGTGAGGCAACAAAACACGAAAATGCCAAGGAGGATGAATACTTTTGCAAGGCAGACCCACCGGGAGCCAATCAGCGGGATCCGCTGATAGTTTGGGAGACAAGAAAGAACCGCAGTCTGCTTATGGAAACAAGGCAGACCGCCGTTCTGAGAGGGGGGAATATACTGATCCTGCGTTTCTGCCAAGCAGGAACACAGATCTTTACCTTCCCCTAGTCAAGGCACCCCCAGTTAGCAAGCACTCCCTAGGAACACATTTAACCCTTTTGATGACCCCTGATGTTAACCCCTTCCCTGCCAGTATCATTAGTACAGTGACAGTGCATATTTTTAGCACTGATCACTGTATTAGTCTCACTGGTCCCCAAAAAGTGTCAGGTGTCCAATTTGAAATTCACAGATCGCCACCACTACTAGTAAAAAGAAAGAAAAATATCCCATAGTTTGTAGACGCTATAATGTTTTCACAAACCAAGCAATATATGCTTATTTGCATTATTTTACCAAAAGTATGTAGCAGAAATAATATTGGCCTAAATTGATGAAGAAATTCGATAAAAAAAAATAAAAAATTATCGGATAGGTATTATAGCAGAAAGGAAAAATTTTTTTGCTTTTTTTCTCTAAATTATTGGTCTTTTTTGTTTATAGCACAAAAATGTGAAAGTGCAGAGGTGATCAAATACCTATATATAATCTCTATTTGTTGGGGGACACAAACATTTAAATTGGGTACAGCATTGCACAACTGCGCAATTGTCTGTTAATTTAACGCAGTGCTGTATTGCAAAAAATGCGGTCATTAAGGGGGTAAACCTTCTGGAGCAGAAGTGGTTATCAGCAAGAATTCTGACTCTTAGAAAAACTCAGCAGCTCAGTTGGGTTGGTGGATGGATGATTCAGTGTGTATTTACATGTTAACCCTTTCATGCCTATTTCTGACATTTGTTGCTTACAAGGGGTTAAAAGACAACATATTTAGTGCTCACTATTTTAAACACAGTTCCCATCAGCAACCTTCAGGGCCCAGATGTTTGCAGATGGGAATTTTTTAAAGCTGTATAAAGGCAAGTGTGGTCTTAATACATGTGAGTGGCTTTCTATTTTTAATTTTTTTGTTAAATATAAACATGAGCACTATATGTGTTCTCGTGGTCTTAACATGTAAATACACACCGATTCATCCATCCACCCACCTGAGCTGCTGAGGTGCTCCAAAAGTCAGAGTCACTGCTAATAAAGAAGGAAAGGAGTCAGTCTAGTGTTGGAGCGCATATTGACCATTGCTGTGCGGGTCAGTACAGAGGTGAGAGTTTGCTTATAATGGATTCAGCATGGTGGAGGCATTTTCTACTTGCAGAACTTACCTGGGAGTGATATACTGTATATCACAAGTTGTATGGGACTACTACAGTCACAATTATATGGACTTTTACTGTTTATAGTTAGTTTTTTTCTGATTTGTTGATTGCTAAAAAAACACATACATCAGATTACAGACACTGGTTATTATTTAGAGATAAACTATTGGTGCTAGCGCAGCATTTTATGACATTCCTGATAATGGGTTTACCCATGAACTACTAGTTTTTTAATATAGAGGTGTTACTGACTTTTGTAGAACCTATATCATGCCCTATTAATGTAAATTATATAGTTCACTGAATTGTTGGTTATTAACCTCTAATATCACAAGCACATTTGGGCTGAGTACTTGTTAATACTTTATGCTCCCTTTAAGTGGAGTCATTAAAATCCTGTCCTTTCAGCCACTCTTTTTGCATACACAGATGCTTATTTTAGATATCTTGTCTGGAAGTACTTTGACCTATTTACATAACCATGCACTAGAAAGATGTACCTCTTTTATGCAAAGAAGTCCATCCTATTGTAATGGAAGGGATCAATGTCCCTCACAAGATACCTCTGGCTGAAATTAGTCAATGACACTCAGACTCTGGAAGAGAGTTAAAACAGTCCATACAAAAACAGAGTAGATGGTTAGCTAGTGCTTTGACTCATGTCCCTTTGTCACTATGTTAGGTAGGTCTCTACATAATTCTGACAAATGACATGCTCTCTCAAAATAGAATCAAATTATCAATATAATCTGCACAATCAATCACAAGAAAGGTGTGTGACAACTTTGCACGTTTATGGTTTGCTCTTTCTATACATTGTTTATTGCGTACACTGTTCTCTGTTTTTTTTTTTTCCTCTTCTTTCTATGTCGGTCTTAAAATCCAATAAATATATATTAAAAAAATATATATACTCGAAATCAGGGTAGGGAAACTTTCAGAGGTTTACATCTACCTGGACAACATGGAGGAAATCAGAGATCTTTGGGGGTGTGCCTCCCTTTTTAAAATAAAAAAAATAACCATCAAGCCCCCAATAGAAAGATGGCATGAAGAACACACAGGGGTTGATTTACTAAAACTGAAGAGTGCAAAATGTGATGCAGATCTGCATCGAGACCAATCAGCTTCCAGGTATAATTGTTAAAGCTTAATTGAACAAGCTGAAGTTAGAAGCCGACTGGCTATCATGAACTAGGTTTTGCACTCTCCAGCTTTAGTAAATCAACCACAGTGTGTCACAGGAGTGTCCACTGCCCCTCTTCACAGTAGTAACATCTGCCCCACCTTCACTTTACATCACCCTCACAGTAGTGTCTGCCTGTACCCACAACAGCACCCCCCCCCCCCCAATTCAATAGCAGTGTTCTGTGCCCCCTTCACATCCCATCCACCCCCATAATATCCTGTGCCTACCTTCCCCCACAGCAGTTTCCACTGCCCCTCAATAGATTCTGCTGTCTACCCACCCCCATGTTTTTTTCCCCTTAACATCATCCCTCGAAAAACACACAGCAGTAGGTAGCACTCTCCTAGCTTACAACGGGTGTACAAGCAAGCGAAAAGTGAGAGGAAACAGCACTGAATGTAACTCAGGATTGTAAGCTGCTAGAGTTAACTTTTCATATTAACAAGCTGGTGATTGGTTGCTAGGATCGCCCGGTGTCCTAGCAACCAACCACCTGCTGGTTAACTTAAAAGGTTAACTGAGGTAGCTCCCCCATTTCCATCCTCACTCCAGTACTACGCTGCCCCCCTTCTCTCCACTCAGCAGTGAAGATGAGAGCGGTGGATGCTGAGGGGAAGGACCGGCAAAGCAAGAATGCATTTGCGATCTACCTGCCAGCTATCCATGGTTGATGGGCAGAACATAAACGATGGGTTGCCAACCCCCGCTCTGAATGACAAGGTCAGAACACCAAGTATACGTGTTAAAAAAAAAAAAAATCCTATAATCCCACAGTGCTTTCCACTGTAAAATTACTTTCTTTAATCTTATTTGAGGAAACTGCTTGAGGCACAGATCATGAGCCATTGGACTAGAATGCCACCTGCAGGAGGACAACTTGAAGGGTTTTTCATAGATCGGTTTCATGAATTACAAGCATCTGTATTAGTTTATTTTTCCCTAAAATGTTTTTGGTAAAGGTTTTTTTACATACCAATTGTATACTCTTCCTCCTTTACTTTGCCTCAGCTTTCGGTCCTCGCAGCTCACTTTGTGGACTACAATTCCCAACTTACTTAGCGGTATCGCTCATGCGTGTCCGCTTTTCAGCAGCCGAGAACGAGTTCTCTGTAGCCGGTACAGCCTTCTTTACAGACTCCTCCCAGCAGGCATGCCTATTCCCATCTCCTCAGCACGCTGGACAGCCCTACGGCATACAGGAGAATTGCAAGTGGGCTTTGTTCCACCTACACTTGTAATTATTACTCCTAGCTTGTATTTATTTAGAATTCAAAATATTTCTAATGGTATATATACAGTTGCCCTCAAAAGTTTACATACCCTGGCAGAATTTATGATTTCTTGGCCATTTTTTTGAGAATATGAATGATCACACAAAAAACAGGATTTTTATAACAGCTTACCTGTAAAATCCTTTTCTTTGATATACATCACAACCACGCACTTGTAGACACCCGTTGGGCGCCAATGTCTATGTAAACTGTCGATCATTTCACCTATCCTGTCATTCTTAGCAGTAAGCTACGGGGTTTGTTTGTTACTGTTAACTTTATTAATTGTTTAGGGTTGTAGTGAGGTATTGTAAGCCTTGCCTATGCTTTATACACCTTGAGATGGGGAATGCTCAGAAGCCCTGTAATTTAACTTTTTTTTCTGAAATAAATAAAAAGAATCTTTAAAAAAAAAAAAAAAAAAAAAATTTAGAGCGTTTACAAGCTACGGTGCCAATCACTGAAAATTGATTACACCTGATGTATTGACGGCCTATCATAGTTCCATAGTAGGCGAGGTTGAAAAAAGACAAGTCCATCAAGTCAAACCTATGTGTGCGATTATAGGTCAGTATTACATTGTATATCCCTGTATGTTGTGTTTTCAGGTGCTTATCTAATAGTTTTTTTACACTTTCGATGCTTCCCACTGGGAACACTGCCTGTGGAAGGGAATTCCACATCCTAGCTGCTCTTACAGTAAAGAACCCTCTAGATAGTTTATGGTTAAACCTCTTTTCTTCTAATTTTAATGAGTGGCCACGTGTCTTGTTAAACTCCCTTCCCTGAAAAATGTTATCCCTATTGTAGGGTCACCAGTATGGTATTTGTAAATTGAAATATCCCCTCTCAAACGTCTTTTCTTCAGAGAGAATAAGTTCAGTGCTTGCAACCTTTCCTCAAAATATACACTTTATTACCCTTCTTTGTATGCGCTTCATTTCCAGTACATCCTTCCCGAGGACTGGTGCCCAGAACTGGACAGTATACTCTAGGTGTGGCAGGAACCACAGTCTTGTAGAGCGGGAGAATTGTTTTATCTCTGTCGTTAATCCCCTTTTTATTACATGCCAATATTCTGTTTGCTTTGTTAGCATCAGCTTGGTATTGCATGCCACTATTGAGCCTATCATCTACTAGGACCCCCAGATCCTTTTCCATCCTAAATTCCCCCAGAAGTTCTCCACCCAGTGTATAGATTGCATTCATATTTTTGCTACCCAAATGCATTATTTTACATTTTTCTACATTAAACCTCATTTGCCATGTAGATGCCCACCCCTTTAATTTGGTCAGAACTTTTTGCAAGATTTCCACATCCTACAGAATATTTATTGCCCTGCTTAGCTCAGTATCTTCTGCAAATACAGAGATTGAACTTTTTATGAACAAATTAAACAGGATTAGTCCCAGCACGGAACCGTGGGGGACCCAGCTACCCACCCCTGATCATTCCCGTGTACTACCCATTTATCACCACCCTCTGAACTCGCCATTGTAGCCAGTTTTCAATCTATGTACTCACCCTATAGTCCATGCCAGCGGACCTTATTTTGTACAGTTCACGTTTATGGGGAACTGTGTCAAATGCTTTCGCAAAATCCAGATGCACCATGTTTACGGGCCTTCCTTTATCTAGATGGCAACTCAACTCCTCATAGAAGGTTGGTTGGGCAAGAACGATTCTTCATGAATCCATGCTGATTACTGCTAATGTTCTCATTACTAAAATCTTGTATATAGTCACTTATCCCCTTGAATACTGTTGATGTTAGGCTAACTGGTCTATTTCTCAGGGATGTAATGTAAGTAATGTTAGGCTAACTGGTCTTCTTAGATCAAAGGGAAACTTCTGTGTGTAAAGAAAAAAATGCAGGCAGTCTGCCAAGTTTTTAAACATGTAAATGCAGGAAGTTTAACTACTTAGAGGAAGTAAACCCTGATGAGTTTACTTCCTCTTTCATTCCCTGCAAAGGCAAAGCATAATGGACTACTATGCATCGCATAGTAGTCCATTATGTGTCACTTACCTGACACAGGAGCCAGCGAAGTCACCGCTGTCCCCTGTAGTTCCAAGCATCCATCTTCTTGGTGGGTCTCCGTGGGTCTTGCTGCTCCGGCGCTGTGATTTGCCGGAGCAGCGATGACGTCACTCCTGCGCATGCGCACGGGAGCAGAGACGCGCGGCATCTTCGTCATCGATGATGCCACGCTCAGTGCGCCTGCACGCCGTCTTTGGGCAAATATCGCCTAAACCATATAGGTTTGGGAGATATTTCTTGGAGCTACAGGTAAGCCTTAATCTAGGCTTACCTGTAGGTCAAAGTGGTTTGTAAGGGTTTACAACCACTTTAAAGTCTAAATCTTTTTCTGACACTTGTTTCTCAAGTTAAAAATCTATATTTTTTGCTAGAAAATTACTTGGAACCCCCAAACATTATATACATTTTAGCAGAGACCCTAGGGAATAAAATGTCAAATGCTGCAATATTTTATGTCACACTGTATTTGTCCAGCGGTCTTTCAAACGCAATTTTGTGGGAAAAAATACACTTCAATGAATAAAAAGAAAAACGAAAAACAGTAAAGTTAACCCAATTTTTTTGTTTTAATGTGAAAGATGTTACGCCTCGAGAATCGTGATCTATCTTCTAAGCAAAAAAATTGTGATTCTCGTTTTAGCCAGAATCGTGCAGCTCTAATTCTACTACTCCTTAATATGGCGATACCATATGTGTGAGATTTACACAGCCACATACAGAGTCTCAACATGCAGGGGGCACCGTCAGGCATTCTAGGAGCATAAATTACACATAATTTCCTCACAACCCATCACACTTTTGAAGGCCCCTGAGAACCAGGACAATGGAAACACCCACAAAATGACCCCACTTTGGAAATAAAAAACCCAAACACATACTCTGAAGCATTATGAGACTTTTAAACATGTCATTTTTTTTCCACGTTTTTGAAAAATGTGGAAAAAAAACAAAAATGCATTTCTACACATTTTTATGCCCCCCCAGGGGCGCTGAGGAGGATCCACTGATAGGCACTGTATTGGCACTAATGGGCACTTTAGAGGCACTGTACAGCACTGCTGCGGCACAGATGTGGCGCTCCTGGGAACTGCTGGGCTCTGATGGGGCACTCCTTGGCACTGCTCCGCACTCAAGCAGCCTCATGCTGCAGCTTAGAGTAGAGAGAGAACCGGAGAGGGCGCGTTTGTTGACAGCGATTTCTCAAGCGCGCAGCAGCGCGATTCTGGGAGGGCATCATTGTACACCCTGCCAGAATGATCCGACTGCGCTGTAGTAGTCATTCGGCTATGGCCCGGTCAGTAAGCGGTTAAGAATGGTGCCGCACCCATGCTTCAGCAGAAGCGAGGGACTACCATGGGTGCAAAAGCCTGGGCAGGCTGTAGTTCAAATTACTGCAGGCAGCTCTCAGAGTGTTGAACATTGCAGAAGCCGGAAGCAACATACATACTAGGATTGTTGTCAACATGTCTGAAAGGTCCTGTCTGCTTCCTGCAGACTGCATTGAAGCTGAACTCCAAAAATAGGCTGGGTACACAAGTTTCTTTTTCGTTCAAACCAATGAGCTGAATGGAAAACAAAAACAAAAACTGAGGTCCCCACACTAACTAAGCGAGGTTAGTGTGGCAATCTACCAAACTATTGTGTTCTGACACAGGAACGGATAGGATGTTGGTTTCCAACATGATCATTCGTGATCGGACAGGAAGCTGTACGTTTGTCAAACCAACTGTTTTCGGCCCATGTGTACCCAGCCTTCACAGATGTATAGACTCATCTATTGTGCTGAAACTGCTTACAGTGATTTCACTTCATGCTGTGAGCTTCTCACACTGAATTAAAAGCTGCAGGATTTCAGATTGAGCTCACCCCATTTCCTTTTTCTACCTTTTTACCTTGAAATAATGTTCAGGTGTAAGAGAAAAAAAACTGTTAAAATTATTATATCTACAGTACAGCTCCCAGTAAATTAGCTACAGCACAATGGCGGTAGTGAAAGAATGGCCGCTTTAAATACTGATGGCATGTGGAAGAACATCTATTAACATGGTGCTCAAGGTAGTGTCCTCATACATTGGAGGGAGGGCAGTCAGAAGAATGAAAAGAACGACCCCTTAGAGACAAATATTAGTGTCAGTGGTCACTTATGTAAAAAACAAAAGAAGCTTCTCTGATACTATGTCCCTCACTCCACCTAGTGCAATTGGAGCCAGAACTATGAGGGCACTAACAGACCCGTCAGTCAATCTCTGCTCAGTGCTCCAAGAATCCCTAGAAACCTCTGGAGGAACCCTAGAGACTTTTTACAGAACTCTGGTTGAGAAAGGCAGATCTAATATTTTCCTCTCCAGTGTCTGGCCCACCTCTGATTCATTGGATAACATCCACCCAATCAAGGCATTTTGAGATTTGCATAAATATTTCCAGGACTGAGCCTATTGCTTGCCACAGGACTGAGGGTTTTTGAGAGGCACACAGAGAGTGCTGTTACTGCAGATCCTCATTTACCCCTTTTTTGTATATACTGGCATACGACTTTTGAAAACAGGCTATCTCCCTGACAAGACTGTCTTGTAATGAGACCCTTCCCAACTAGGCACAGCAATAAATAACTTACAGATCATCTAACACTTGCTCCCCAATAAAAAAAAAAAAAAAAAATAGGATTTTTATAAAGCAGCTCATCTGTAAAATCCTTTTCTTTGAGGTACATCACAGGACACAAAGCCAAAGTATTTACTACGTGGGGTATAGGACACGTTCGGGTGGACACAGGCATGCCCTAAGACAAAAAGTGCACTCCCTATATAACCCCTCCCACTACTGGGAGTACCTCAGTTTTGTATCCAAATGATACACGTGTATATCAAAGTAGGGAGGGACCCCTGTGTCCCGTGATGTACCTCAAAAGTAAAGGATTCTACAGGTAAGCTGTTAGAAAAATCAAATTTTTTTTTAACGTACATCACTTTAAATAGACCTTGACCGCTCTCACTACATCAAGGGAATGTAGTGACTTCTCTTTCCTAGATCGAGGCTCTGGGAAAAAAGAAGGCAAAACAATACCCTGGTTTAAAAAAAAAAACGATCACTACCATTGGTAGGAATTTAGGATGAGGCCACAATACCAACTTATCCTTGTGAATAATCAAATATGGCTCTTTACAAGAAAGAGCTACCAATTCCGATACCCTTCTGGCAGAGGATATGGTAACCAAAAATATTATCTTTCTCATCAATAGAACAAAGGGAATATTCCGTATAGGCTCAAAAGGCTATTTCTGTAAAGCCGATAAGACTAAATTCAAATCTCAGGGGTTCATGGGTGTCCTGACGGGAGGATTAATCTGCGTTATCCCCTGAATAAACCAGAGAGTGAGAGGCTGTTGAAACAATACTGATAAGGCAGAGACCTGACCCTTGATAGTACTCAAGGCCAGCTTAATTTCCAGTCCCATCTGCAGTAATTCAAGGATCCTACCTATGACATACTTTCTGGGGTGCCAACCCTGGGATTCACACCAGGAGACATATACCTTCCAAACTCTATAGTATGACTCTGGAGGCCGGCTTCCTAGCATTAACCAAAGTAGCTTCTACTGAAGGAGATAACCCATAGTCTTTTAGAATGCGGGTTTCAATAGCCAAACCATTAAATTAAGCATTTGTAAGGTAGGATAGAATACCGGACCCTGCGCGAGAAGGTCTGGCCACAACGGCAGGGTCCCCTATCGCTATCTTCATGATCTCGGCAAACCAAGATCTTCTGGGTCATGCGGAGGCCACCAGAATCACCTCCTTCCCTTCAGGTCAGGTTTTTATTTGCTGAGGATATAGCAGCATCAATTCCTGGAATCCCCCATTTCTTATAGAATTCCTCCTCCATAGGATAAAGTATAGAAAACCTTTTTAGAGGAAAAATGTTTATCTGGGTGCTCCCCCTCAGAATACATCAGCTTTTTTTAGCTTTGAATGGATAGGAAAGTCATCCACAGATTGGGGAGGCTTTAGTTATCCCAAATAAGAGGTGGGTTCAACCACAGACTGCGCTACAGGCAGTAAGGGAGTGTACCAACAGTCTCTTGTGAGGCTGCTCCCCCCATATTAGGATCTTCGGAAGAGAAGTCATCAGCCTCTTCCTGATTCTTTGAAAGAACTTCATGACCTCCTGCCCCTTGTTCCCAAACATGAGGGTCCTAAACAAGGTACGGGGATCTGCTACACATGGGCCCATTGTGGGAAGTGAACATAGCATCAATTTTCTGTTCCAAGCTTAAAATGGTACAAAAAAAAACCTCCTGAGTGATATATATATATATATATATATATAGGGGCTGAAGTGTCTAGAGCTGCTGCAACACCAGTCCCCCCTGATGGCTCTCTCTGACCGGCCGCATCACTCAGAGGAGGATGTCATTTTTTTTAGACATGGATTTAGGCTGTCCTGAATCTATCAATCCTCTAGAACCCTTTGAGGTGTGCCTTGTCCCCATTCAGATCATAGCCTGATGCACAAAGCAGAGGCACTACCGGAAGGAATGCATACACTGCTAGGTCTATAGTCAAGCACAATTGCTGCTTTTAATGCCCAGCCTGATGCAGCAGTAAATAATGTGTCAAAGGAAATGCCTGTGTCACCAAACCTGTAAATGCCACCTCTTTGCTAGTGTCCCTCCACAGCCTACAGTAGCACACAATGTGCTTTTATAAACTTGCCTCCTCGTGTTTGGGTGTCTGAGAACGCCGATGCCGCTAAGCCCCACCCGTTGCCTACGGCTCCATTCACCATTTTAAAATAAGGGTTTTCCCGTGCGAGCGGCGGATTACAGGTCCTCTTAGACCTACTGAGAGAATCATGGCGTTGGGGGTGGGGGGGGGGGGTGGGGTGTATTTACAAGCCGCCAAGCTGTGCGCTGATCGCGATTCCTCTTTTTAAAAAAAAAAAAAAAAAAAAAAAAAAAAAAAAAAAAAAGAATTGAGCGCTTCTTCCCGGGGGGAGACTATCAGCATAAGGGACGATAAGCAGGGATAAAATTCACCCCCCCCCCCCTCAAGCTTACCGGAGGACCTGCTGTTCGGCTGGAGGAAGAGGAAGCATTTCAGTTCTCTGACACAGCGCTGTTTCCAGCATGAGGTGGTGAGTGCTCAATACAGCCCCCAGTGGTGACACATAGGCATGACAACATTTTATGTTAAAGGAGACATTAATAAGAAAAAAAAAAACAAATAGAAAAAAAAACATCATTCTTAGAAAACTCCACTTATCTTTCCCACCGCAGGGCTTAATGTGGTAAACCAAAAGACCTAATCTTCACCCTTCACGTTGGGTTCCATTAAACCTTCAGGAGCAGGGGATCCTAGAGGAAACCCGCAATCCTGGACCTGCAACAGCACCCTGCCAGTAAAACTTTATGACCTTACTACCAAAAAGTACTGGATCCCAGTGTCCAGATCTCTAAAAAGAGAAGCATTCACAGGCAAAAAATAGGAATTTTTGTACTCGCCATGAAATCCTTTTCTCTGAAGTTCATTCACAGACACAGCACCTTTAATCTTGACCTTAGGGTTATATCGTCACCTTCAAGAGAGGACTAAGCAGAACATGTAAAACACAGCAAAACTGCAAAGCACCACACAGGGGGTGGTTCTACTGGCTATAACCCCTCACTCTGCTTACAGCAGCTCAGTTTATCAAAAAGCAATACAAAACTTAGATAGGAGGAGTGAGGTCTGTGTCCATCAGTGAACTTCAGAGAAAAGGATTTTACGGCGAATACAAAATTCCTATTTTCTCTTTTGTTCTTTGACAGACACAGCACCCTTAATCTTGTCCTTAGGCAATTCCCCAAGCAGTGTAAAAAACAAAACAAAAAAAAAAACACAAGGGGTGGGGAACAGCAAGAAAATAAACTCCACCCATAACAACCAGAACTCAACGGAGGAGTTGCAACCTTAAACAGCCGCCTGCAAAACCTTGACCTTAGGGTTATATCGCCCCTTTAGGAGAGAACTAGGCAGAAAATGTTAAAAACAGCAACACTTGCACAGTACCGCCCAGGGGGTGGTCCTACTGGCTATAACCCCTCACACTGCATCCAGCAGCTCAGTTCATTAAAAGCAGTACAAACATAAATAGGAAGGGTGGGTGCGGTGTCCGTCAAAGAACTTCAGAGAAAAGGATTTTTTACGGCAAGTACAAAAATCCTATTTTCTCTATCATTCATCGATGGACACAGCAGCTCTTCTTGACCTTAGGGATGTTCCCAAGCAGTGTCAAAGAAACGAGGGGTGGGAACAGCAAACAAAACTAACTCCACCCATAACAACCAGAGCTCCTCAACGGAGGATTTGCATCTTTAAGCAGCACCTGCAAAACCTTGCGGCCGAAGCAAGCATCCGAAGATGCGCTCACATCAACCTTGTAAAATTTTGTGAAAGTGTGAATGGACGACCAGGTCGCCCGCCTTACACACCTGGGTAACGGACGCTTGATGTCGGAAAGCCCAGGAGGCACCAAATTGCCCTGGTCGAATGTGCCGTGACAGGAAAGGGGGGCAAGCTCCCCCTTAAGGCATAAACCTGAATCACGATCTGTCTGATCCACCGAAAAATGGTGGCCGATGAGACCACCAGGCCCTTCTTCGGACCAGCCACAGATAGAAACAGCAAGTTCGACCTTCGTAAAGGAGCCGTAGCAGATACAGCGGCAAAGCCCGGACCATATCCAAGGAATGCAAAGCAACCTCTTTGGGATGCGACAGCCGAGGACATAGGGACGGAAGCACAATATCCTCATATAGCTGAAAGGCAGAAACAAAGGAAATGGCTGCGGACGCAGCACTGCTTTAACCTTGTGAAGGATCAAGTAGGGAGACTTGCATGACAAGGCCGCCAACTCAGAAATCCTCCTGGCAGATGCAATAGCCATAGAAAGACTACTTTCTGAGAGAGAGAGTCAATAAGGGAATCTCCCTAATGTTTTCAAACGGCAGTTTCTGAAGCACGAGAGCACCAGATTCAAATCCCACTGAGGCAGCTGTGGTCAAACCGGAGGGGCCACATGTCAAACCCCCTGAACAAACTTACTCACCCAAGAGCGAGTCGCCAAAGATCGCTGAAAAAAAAAAAAAGACAGCCAAAGACGATACATGCCTATTAATGGTGCTTATTGAAAGTTCCTGATCTACTCCCCGCTGCAAAAACAGCAGGATCCCTGAAACTGAGTATGTACACGGACGCCACACCAGCTCCTCACACATGGAGATGCAGGCCTTCCACATACGATGATAAATCTTCAGAGATGATGACTTCAGTACCCTCGACATAGTGGAGATTACCAAATCCGACAAACCTCGGTCCCTTAGCACTGTAAAGCAGGATGACGTATTGGACCTTGCGACAAAAGGTCCTCTGATTTCGGTAGATGCCAAGGAACATCCGCCACCATTCGTACCAAGGACACCGAGGCCAACCTGGGGCAATCAATCACGGGAATCCCCTCAGCCTCCAGACTGTGTAGCAGACGTGGTAGAAGTCTGAGTGGGAGGGAAGGCATAAATCAGCCGATAATGCCCCCATGGCGCCACCGACATGTCTCACGCGTCCACCCATGGGTCTCTTATACTGGCCACAAACCTCTGTACCTTCCGATTGAGCCGAGAGGCCAAGAGAGCCACATCTTGTGTGCCCCACCTTAGGCAAACGAGACAAAATGCATCCGGATGCAGCGACCATTCCCCTTGGTCCAGCATCTGACTTAGGTAGTCCGCCTGCCAGATTTCTATGCCCAAAATCTATTCAGCCAACAGAGCCGGCACAGGCCACTCTGCCCCCGCAGGATGTAAGCGACCTCCAAAGCTGCAGCTGAGCTCCTTGTTCCTCGCTGATGGTTGACATATGCCACCACCGTGGCGTTTTATGACTGGATCCTGACCGGACGCCCCTGCAGCCTCCTTGACCATGTGGAGAGGTACCGTGTGATCGCCCGAAACTCCAGCACATTGATCGGCAGACGGTATTCTTCCTGCTTCCAGCGACCCTGGGCCACCTGTACTCCCCAAACTACCCCCCATCCAGTCAGGCTGGCATCCGTTGTGATCCCCGTCCAATGGAGAGGAAGGAACGTCTTCCCGGACCGAAGGGCCGAAGACCTCAGCCACCAGAGAAGGGAATCTGACTAGTTGACTCACCTGAATTTGACAATCCAGGTATGTCGGAGATTTGTCCCATCTGGACAGGATCTCTTTCTGCAAGACTCGAGTGTGGAATTGAGCATACGGTACAGCCTCGAAATTGGCTACCATGAGACCCAGAACTGGCATGCAAAAACGCAGCGACGAACACCTGCGGGACACCAACAACTTCACCGCAGATGTCAGCGTCTACAGTTTGTCTGAGGGGAGAACGACTGTCGCCTCCGAGGAGTTCAGAATCAAGGCCAGGTATTTCAGGCGTTGAGTCGGCACCAACACCAACTTCTGGAGGTTCATCACCCAACCAAACTCCCGAAGAGTTTGTATGGTGATCGCCACATCCTCCCTTAATTCTGAGATGGAAGCCACTCTCAGGAGGTAGTCATCCAGGTAACACACGATTGCGCTCCCTCGTTGTCTTAGCAAGGCCAGAATTGGGGCTAGCACCTTGGTGAAGACCCTTGGCGCCGTCGCTAGGCCAAAAGGGAGAGCTAAAAATTGATAGTGCTCGTCCCCGACCGCAAATCCTAGGCTGATGCCTGCCACATATGGGGACATGCAAGAATGCGTCCTTGATGTCCAAAGATGGTAATAAATCCCCCTGGCGGAGTGCAGTGATCACAGAGCGAACCAATTCCATCCTGAACATTTGTACTTTCACAAAGCCGTTGAGGGCCTTGAGATCCAGGACCAGATGGACCCCTTTCCTTCTATGGGACAACAAACAGATTGGAGTAGAATCCCTGAAACCTTTCCGGCGTTGGTACAGGTACCATCACCCCGCACTGCAGCAGGTCCTGAACTGCCCCAAAAAGGGCCTCCAGACGAGCCGGAAAAAGATGAAGGTTGGAGGGAAAAAATCTGTTTGGCTGACAAGAAAGAAACTCGATCTTGTAACCTGATTAAACCAGTTCGCAGACCCACTGGTCGGAAAGAAGGGAGGTCCGCCGAGCTGCAAACTCCTGAAGGCGACCCCCCCCCCCCCCCCACCGTGAGTCAGGCGGGGCAAACTCTCATGCGGCAACAGATTTGCTTGCAGGCTTGTTTGGCCTGGATAACCAGGAACGCTTTTGTCCCTCAGCGGGCATGTTGTTGTACTGGGAACGCTTACCTGGTGACCTGGGCGGACGAAAAATCCACTTCTGAGCAGAAAAGGAGGGCCCTTGCCTTCGGTGTGGCTCTTTACGCTTTGGTTAACACTGGCCACAATGCTGTCCCCAGCACCGTAAACATGGACCAGGCAACTACCTCAGCCCTTCTGTCAGCAGGGTCCTTGAAAGCAGAGGTCCCTTACACCAGAATCGTGGTTACCTTTTAAACTGGATACTGGGGGGGGGGGTCAACAATCAGAGGAGATGTCAATTTTTTCAGGAAACTCTCCTCAAAGGTGTAACGCACCGCCATCCGTCTCGGGACCGAAAAGGCCCAATGCGGGCTTCCCCACTCCTTGTAAATAAACTTATCAAAATAAGCTGTGCGGGCAAGCTTGCGGGACCCAAAAAGGACCAACACCTCTGTAGATGCCCCCGCCATATCCTCCATGTTTAGGGTATCCCGCACCGCAGTGATAAGTGCTCCTACTAGCGCTTTTTGATGTGCAGACCCGGAGTCATCCTCACTGTCCGAACGGTCCTGGTCCACATCCTCTGAAACATCAGAACAGGGGCCACCTGCCACAGCGGGACCGAGTCTGAATCAGAGCTCTCCCCAGAAGACGGTGGGGGCATATTTCTCCCCCTTGCACCCACACATCGCTTCTACCCTGGCAACAAAGGACTCCAAGAACGCCGATAGAGCGTCCATAGGCACCGTAGGTGCAGGAGAACCAATTGCAATAACAGGGATGTCTGGGGAAGAAGTGCCAGCTTCTGACACCATGCTGACCCACTCCCACCTGTCACCACTTAGGGACCTTAGGCAAGTCACACAAAAACATCCATCCCCATCTAGCTGTCATAGACTAAGGGGCGCAGTGTCACCAACATGACCCAGGTACCGTGCTGCGACCGCCCGCTCTCCCCTGTGTCAGCCACAAGGTGTTCTGTGTAAGTTTTGTGCTGTTCCAGAAAGAAACAGCCATCCAGCGCTAGAGGTAAAACAAGCTGAGACTACTAGATAATGGCCGCCTCAGCAATAAAGGTCTGAACGCCGGGAAAACGGCCGCCGGACTTGCAGAAAATGGCCGAATAAGAAAAAACTGTCTGTGGCTATAGAAAAATGGCCGTGATTTCGCACAGTAGATGCCCCACACGGCATACACCCTAGATACCCCCCACCCAGAGGACCCGCGGCCAGGTACATGCACCGTACCCCCCATGCCCAGTCACACAGCGGCCCATAGAATGGGGGGAGGGAAAGGGACACAGAGAAAGGGAGAGGGAGAGATCACCTAGTCTACCTCCCAGGGAATGCCCAGCTGCTCCATCCTGCCGAGACGGGTCGAACCATTACCCCTCCTGCAGGGACTGCTGGACGCATTCCACTGACAGACCCATCACCCGAGCAGTACGGGGTGGCTGTCGGCCACAGCACAATGACATGGACAGCAGTAGCCCCCGGAGCACACAGATCATTGGCCGCCCCTGGATTAGATGGGAATTGTTTTGGCCGACCCAGCGCGTAGTTAAGGTCTGCTCACGCTAGATGGCCAGGCTGGGTGACAAGCTCGATAATACAGATACTAGTAGGCTGTTGATTGTAGATCACAGGAATAAAAAATGCAGAAAACTGAAAAAAATCAGAGGACCAATGGTCCCCACCGGGTGCCAGGTCCTTCTGCACTAGGCAGAAAAAAAACTGAGCTGCTGGAAGCAGAGTGAGGGGTTATAGCCAGTAGGACCACCCCTTGGGTGATGCTGTGCAGTTTTGCTGTTTTTACATGTTCTGCCTAGTCCTCTCTTGAAGGTGGCAATATAACCCCAAGGTCAAGATTAAAGGTGCTGTGTCCATCAATGAACGAAAGAGCAACCCTGTTTCTTCAGACACGAGGCCCGAGTACCATTCAATTCGGCCAGAAGAGACACTTTGAATGGATCTGGTTAACATGGCTCCAGGGGAGCTCAGCACAGCACATCTTTACTCGTGACTAACACCTTAGACACTGCCGAAAAAACGGAGGTACTCCCAGTAGTGGGAGGGGTTATATAGGGAGTGCACTTTTTGTTTTAAGGCGTGCCAGTGTCCAGCACCTGAAGATGGCCTATAACCCACTTAGTAGCTAATATGGCTCTGTGTCCCGTGATGTACGATAAGAAATATATATTACATTTAAATAATTTACCTGTCCCCATTGATAAGATTTCCCCTCTTTGCGTCTTCTGATATCATATTTTTCTTCCACCTTTCAGATTTTTTTCTTCTATTTTTCACATAAGGGTGTCCATTTACAAAAAATTGCTGGATGAATGTCAAACACTTACAGAGTTGTACTCAATTTTACCCATAATTTCTCATAATTTTCTAACATGATTATTTTCTCTGATCATCAGCTCCATCTAGTTGCCACAGTTTATTTTGATTTTTTTTAAACTGTAAATCAGGAAAATAACACATTATGGCCACTAGATGGTGGTGATGATGATCATAAGAAAATTATTATTAGACAAAGCACAGGGAAAATTTGTTCTGGTTGGGTGAATGCTTGTGACACTTGTCCAGCTAATTTTATAAAAAGTAGTTTATGTTTTTTAATAATGTTATAATAGTCCTAATGTAGCTTAAAAAATATTATGCAATAAAATGTATAGAAATATTCATACCTGTACTAATTAAAATATTACTCTGGGGCCAAAGCAACTATGGGCTTTTTATTTACAATAGGAATGTAAATAGCTTAAAAACAATATATTTAGACAAAGTTGCTAGGAGCTGCTGTTGCAGACTTGTTTAAGGGCTCATGTACACAAAAGTAAATACAACAGTAAGGGCGTACAGCATAAAATATGACTATTTTCATTACCCAAAAGCTTCAGCTGGTGCATAATGCCATTAGGACTGCATCTACAGAATACATTGTACGCAAGAATATTTCTGTAAACATTGGTAATTGTGTTTGCAGGCTCACCTTTATGGGCATCGTTTCCAAAAAGGGGAGGTGGTATGCACAGGAATTTATAGCCATATGTATTTGCCTGTAAACACAAGTACTGGTGTTTGTAGGTATATACCTGCATACAGTGTATTTTGGTAATACGGTTCTAAGGTCAGAATAAGATAAGCACTGTATGCCCAAACATGTATTTGTATGTACGCACATGTATCTTTATGCATATTTCTTTCAAGTAAGGAAGAGAATTAATCTTCAAAAACAAGTTGGGCCAGAGTAAGTCCCATATTTACATTCTAAAAAGTTCCCATGAAGTCTATAGGCTCAAAATTTCAGTCAAATTTCTGTGAATGCATTTAGTTCTAGATCTACAGGCGGGTCACTGGGTAAAACACATGTAGGAGAACAAAAAGAATGAAGTCACTGTTTTTTGGACACTTACGAATGTCTTCTAAATCAAGGTCATCATACAGGAATTCATTCTCTTCAAAATCAGGTTCTTGGGAAGAATCCACGTAGTATTCTACATCATCCTTAATCTTCCTGATGGCGTCCACATTGATGGAGTCATTATCCAACATTCGCAGGATGGTTTCTAGCATTCGAATGTGATACCTATGCTTCTCTATATGCCGCTTCAAGCCCTCGATCCTGTCCTGCTTCTGCTAATACCGGTATAGAGGGTGCCATGGAAAACAGAAAGTACACAACACAAATAAATACCCTTCTCTAAAAAGGGCCACTTAACATTAATATACATCGATCCTGTCCTGCTTCTGCTAATACCGGTATAGAGGGTGCCATGGAAAACAGAAAGTACACAACACAAATAAATACCCTTCTCTAAAAAGGGCCACTTAACATTAATATACATTCTAACGTGGACTGAAATCATTTGACTTTGAGAAACTTGGCTAGAACTGATCAGCTAGATTCTTCTAGCTACCATTCACAAGGATTGTCTGCATTCATTAGGCAGCCAGAGACCATGTCATTTTTGATCAGTATTTGGGTGAAACATAGGATCTTTATACAAGGGTAACAGCTTTTTAGTTGGCTCCATTGAAGGACACAGGGATTTTAAAACCCCCATGGTATACTGCTGCCTACAGGAGGACTTAGACACTGCCAAAAAAAAAAAAAAAAATGTACAAAAAACAAAACAAAAAAGAAAACTACAGGCCTAATGTTAAGTATATCTCACCCCAAGCCCCCCCCCCCCCCCCCAATCACCAAACAGACAGGTCTCACTTTAAAGCAAAGCAGTACCAAAAGCCTGAGAGAAAAAGGAGTTTACGACAAGCAAATCCTATTTTCTCTTTTCATCATTAAGGGACAAAGGAATTCTGAAACCCTTCAGAAATCCAAAGCAGTCCAGCTGAGGGGTGGAAAACACCACCAAAAAAAGAGAACATGTCCAACAAGAACAAAGGTCTGTCTATAGCTCAGAGCCACATGAAGAACCGTACACCAAAAGATAGCATACGATGAGGCAGAAATATCCACATGCCCAAATGCAGATTGAGCACTCATGTTTAGTGGAACAAGCCTTAGCTGGAAACACCCTTAAACTAAATTTGAACAATCATTTGTTGCAACCACCTAGAAATCATGGCTAGCAAAGCCCCTCCACTGAATCATTAGAAACAAAAGAGGATCCCAGCTTTCTAAAAAGAAAGCCACGGCGGAGCAAAACTCAACTCGAATTACATCCAGGCAATGGAGAGATCTCCAACCTAAAGACTGGAGCTGGACATAAAGGTCAAATGCCCAGGTTAAGATGAAAAGCAGAGACCTTTTGGTTGATCGTGCTGAACGGTGGAACGCATGCCAAACAGCCAGTGTGAGCCTGGAGGCACCATTGATGCAGATACACAAGAGTAGCCCCAGTGCTGGGTTAAGGCACCCATACATGTAAGCAGGCATTTGGCTTTGGTTTTTATTTATTGTTTTAATAAAATAGGGTTACACTATTGGTTTCCCTTTAAGATGTTTTCACATACCCCACTCATGGTCTTGCAGAGGAGGGATTCATATCAAAAGCAGTCTTCAATATTGAGGAAGTTTAACTTTGCAAAAAAGCGCTCTTTGACCTTTTTAACTAAAGAGGGTCATGTTTATCTGGCAAGTGGAATCAACTTATGGAGGACTTTGGGTGTATAATTAACATTTGGAGATGGATTATTCATTATTGATGCCATATGGAAGCTATCCAGATTAACAAATTGATTAAGAATTTGTGGCATCACAGATTGGTACTGTGGATACGACACGTTTATAAATAATGCCACGTCCCAATAATTTGGAATATTAAAGGATGGATATTTGGATGATGGACTTTGTAGGCATATTAAAAATAGAATCAAAAACAAATACATAAAATTTCATATATTCACAAAATGCACCTAGGAGTGTAAATAACACACCATCTACATACAAAAAGAGTATTACTGAGAGATTTGGAAGACCAGTTTACTCTAACAGTAATGAGAAAATTTGAAGCGGTAATGTGTCATATAAACACTCAGCTCTACATGCTGCACGTATTCAATACACGCTTCTTCAGGAGCTTGTGGCGTATTCTATGAACGAAAAAAATTAGCAATTAAGTTCATAGCATTCTATGTGTTAATTACATTTATGGCTCGGAGGTCGGGTGAATGCGCAGTAGAGCCTGGCCTGGTGTGTGAACGTCATATCCGGCAGAGCGGACTGACGTCTCTGCTTGGACAGTCGTACAAAAAGATGTCCTGGGCTGGCGTCTCTCCCAGCTGCTCTTACCCTGTGCGGCGCTGTCATCTGAGCGGTGCGCTCCAGGAAACGCAACTCCTTAAAGAGGGATTCCACCAAAAAAAAAAAATATTAAAAGCCAGCAGCTATAAATACTACAGCTGCTGACTTTTAATAAATGGACACTCACCTGTCCCGGGTTCCAGCGATGCGGCAGCCGAGGCCGATCGATCCCTCGGCTCTCGGCTGCTGCCGCCACCATTCTAGGTGAGGGAATAAGGAAGTGAAGTGAATCGGCTTCACTTCCCGGTTCCCTACTGCGCATGCGCAAGTCGCGCCGCGCAATAGGAAATCTCTGCGCTGTCACTGGGACCCGTGTGTGTCCCAGCAGACAGCGCGGCAGGGCAGGAAATGGCGTAGACTCCCACGGGAGTCTATGCCCAGAAGTGGGTGTAAATACCCGTCTTTGACAGGTATCTCCACCCCCCTCCCCCTGAAAGGTGTCAATTGTGACACCGGAGGGGGGGAGGGATCCGATCAGTGGAGGTTCCACTTTAGGGTGGAATCCCGCTTTAAGGTAATTGCCCCATGTTGGAGATGCTATTTTGAGCGGACCTCAAAGCCCAATAGCCAGAGACATTCTCTGACTATATGCACTGATAAAGCTCCTTTCTTGTTATATTCCCTTAAACAGATACCCATCAGGGACCATAACCCCTTGAATTACTGAGCTTTCATGTGATGGGAGGCTTCTCCGAATTGATTCAACCTGTACTTGTTTGGTTGTCCTGGATGCAATCTATCTCCTGTGTCAGATATTACTAATTACCCTAGAGTATCTGGCATGAGGCGGCTTTATTAGGTGAGACAATGAATATTTCTTATTTCCTCCTCTTTTCCCTGATAACCTCTTCAATTATGTAGCATTGAATTTATAATATCTATGTATATATACAGACAACTTCAATGTGTGACTTGAAGATCTGTTTTCCTGAATGTCCATCAGGGCTGAGGCTATTACTCTCCGCTCAGCTTACTCCTCTCTTTTTTGATAAATGTAACTTTATTTATATGCTGACGAGCTCCCCCTATTCTGCCCAATCTTCTAACAATTTAAATGTTACATCTGTTACCATAATTCCCATACCCCATGCTCAGGCTTTGTGTGCGTCTTTGTGGTATGTTTGTGTGTGGGAGGGGTTTGGCTGGGGATGGCGGTGTGAATTTACTAGGTTCACTGAGGCAACTGTATTATATGTTAATGTTTAATAAATACATAGAATGTGATGAACTTAATTGCTAATCTTTTATTTCATAGAATATGCCACAAGCTCCTGAAGAAGCATTTATTGAATACGCACAACACGTAGAGCTGAGTTTTGATATGACACACTACCTTTTCAAATTTTCTCATTACTGTTAGAGTGAACTGTTTGGTCTTCCAAATCTCTCATTAATACTCTTAATGTATTAATGTACAGTCATGGCTCGAAAATTATTCGCACCCCAGAAATTTTTCCAGAAAATCAAGCATTTCTCACAGAAAAGTATTGCAGTAACACATTCATTCCCTTTGTGTGTATTGGAACAAAAACAAAAAAAGGGAGGAAAGCAAAATTGACATGTCACAAAAAATTCAAAAAATGGGCTGGTCAAAATTCTTGGCACCCTTTCAAAATTGTGGATAAATAAGATTGTTTCAAGCATGTGATACTCCTTTAAGCTCACCTGGGGCAAGTAATAGGTGTGGGCAACATTAAAAATCACACCTGAAAGCAGATAAAAAACGAGAGAAGTTCACCTAGTCTTTGCATTGTGTGTGTGTGTGTGTCACACTAAGCATGGACAACAGAAAGAGGAGAAGAGAACTGTCTGAGGACCTGAGAACCAAAATTGTGGAAAAATAACAATCTCAAGGCTACAACCCCATCTCCAGAGATCTAGATTTGCCTTTGTCCACTGTGTGCAACATTATCAAGAAGTTTGCAACCCATGGAACTGTAGCTAATAATTGATGAAATGTTGCAATGCAGGATAGTCCGGATGGTGGATAAGCAGCCCCAAACAAGTTCCAAAGAAATTCAAGCTGTCCTGCAGGCTCAGGGAGCATCAGTGTCAGCGTGAACTATCCGTCGACATTTAAATGAAATGAAACACTATGGCAGGAGACCCAGGAGGACCCCACTGCCGACACAGACATAAAAAAATAAAAAATAAAAACATGACTACAGTTTGCCAAAATGTACTTGAGTGAGCCAAAATCATTCTTGGAAAACGTCTTGTCGACAGAAGAGACCAAGATAGAGCTTTTTGGTAAAGCACATCATTCTACTAGGTTACCGAAAATTTAATGAGGCCTACAAAAAAAAGAACACAGTACCTACAGTGAAATATGGTGGAGGTTCAATGATGTTTTGGGGTTGTTTTGCTGCCTCTGGCACTGGGTGTCTTGAATGTGTACAGAGCATCATGAAATATGAGGATTACCAAAGGATTGTGGGTTGCACTGTAGAGCTCAGTGTCAGAAAGCTGGATTTACCTTTAAGATCTTGGGTCTTCCAGCAGGACAATGACCCCAAACATACGTCAAGAAGCACCCAGAAATGGACGGCAACAAAGCACTGGAGAGTTCTAAAGTGGCCAGCAATGAGTCCAGATATAAATCCCATTGAACACCTGTGGAGAGATCTTAAAATTCCTTTTGGGATAAGGTACCCTTCCAATAAGAGAGACCTGGAGAAGTTTGCAAAGGAAGAGTGGTCCAGAATTCCGGGTGAGAGGTGCAAGAAGATTATTGATGGTTATAGGAAGCAAATAATTTCAGTTATTTTTTCCGAAGGGTGTGCAACCAAATATTAAGATAAGGGTGCCAAGAATGTTGACCAGACAATTTTTGGAGTTGTGTGACATTATCTCCAATTTGTCTTTTTCCTCCCTTTTCTTGTTTTGTTCCAACACAAGAAAAGGGAATAAACGTGTATAGCAAAACACGTGTTACTGCAATACTTTTCTGTAAGAAATACTTGATTTTCAGGAAAAATTTCTAGGGTGCCAACAATTTCAGCCATGACTGTATGTATATGGTGTGTCATTTACCCTCCTAGGTACATTTTGTGAATATATGAAGTTTTATGTAATCGTTTTTGAGTCTATTATTGTAATAAATATATTTTTAATATAACTGTGTTGTGCCTATATTAACAAATTGCACACATCATAGGACCTACGGTCCCCATATGAGCATCCCCTCACATTTCATTCATCACTATCTAAAGCAGGGGTCTCAAACTGGTGGCCCTCCAGATGTTGCGAAACTACAAGTCCCATCATGCCATTGCCTTTATGAGTCTTGCTCTTAACTTTCAGCCTTGCAATGCTTCATGGGACTTGTAGTTTTTCAACAGCTGGAGGGCCACCAGTTTGAGACCCCTGATCTAAAGTATACATACCCATCTAAAGCCTTGTACACACGGTATGATTGTTGGCCAACCGAGCATTTGATTTTTGTCAAAAAGAAGTGTGCCAGGATCTTGTCTTGCATACTAAAGTTAAACAATTGTCATGCCACAAACGCGAACGTAGTGACATACTATGAAGAATTTCAGCTCTTGAGCACCACCCTTTGGGCCTCTTCTGCTAATTTCGTGTTTGTGGACCATCGATTCCAAGCATGCGTGTTTGTACTTGTGTACTGACCATACAAAAATCTGACGTCAAACAGTTGTCTGCCAAAAATTGATTAGCCTGCCATCCAAAATTTGTTGACCGAAAATTGTACAATTGTCAAAAGGAGCGCACTAACGATAAGATTTTAGGACAACAGTGTCGACAGACAATCCCCTGCCAACATTTGTATCATGTGTATGAGGCTTTGGTCAGGGGAGCAGCAGGTAAAATTCACTTATTCATATATTGGCACGAGGTATAATTTCTTCCCGGAGACCTCCTTAGAAAAAAGGCCTAAACTATATGCAGGACCAAAAATGGGTTCCATGCAAAATGAGGCCACCAAAGACATGCGCCCAGCTGAGGTGATGGCTACAAGGAAGAATAAAGAAAAAACTTGTAAGGACGTAAGGGTAGAGAGAGTAATGTTTCTGAAATGTTCAAATTTTAGCCTTTGTACCTAGAAAAAATTGCATTTTTGTAATCACCGTAAAAATCCTTTTCTCTGTAATTCACTGACCGACACAGCTCCTCTCTGTAACTAAATGGGTTTGTTAGCCTGCCATTGGGAGAACTAGGCAAAAATTGTAACACTACACAGAACTTTAGTGCCGCTCCAGGGGGCGGCCCTGTGCTAACAACCCTCCCTGCTCCCAGGCAGAACTCAGAACGTCAACAAGCAGTATAACGTAGAGAAAAGGAGGGGTGGGTGCTGTGTCGGTCGGTGAATTAGAGAAATAAGGATTTTACGGTGAGTACAAAAATCCTATTTTCTCTTATATTCATCGACCGACACAGCTCCTCTCTGTAACTAAATGGGACGTCCCCAAGCAGTGCCAAACGAGGGGTGGGAAAAAAAACAGCACTAAAAACTTCATCCACCATGGCAAGTGGGAAGTAGTGAAACGGGAGAGATCCCCAACACTGCAACCTTTTTGCGGAAGTAATGCAACAGTGTATTAAAAGTACTGCGTTTTTATCGAAAAACCAGGAAAAAATAACTCAATTGCAACTACACGGCCGCCTGCAAAACCTTGCGGCCAAAACAGGCATCAGCCGATGCACTGGCATATACCTTGTAGAACTTGGTAAACGTATAGACAGACGACCAGGTCGCCGCCTTACACACCTGAGCGACCGATGCTTGGTGTCGGAAGGCCCAAGACGTTCGGATAGCTCTTGTAGAGGGGGCCGTGACTGGAAAGGGGGGCACCTGCCCCTTCAAGGCGTAGGCTGGAGATAGTAGCAGACAAGATCGCCATACCCTTCTTTGGACCAGAACCCGAAACAAACAGTGAGTCTGACTTCCAGAAGGGAGCCGTGGCAGACAAGTACACCTTCAGAGCCCCAACATCGAAAGTGTGAAGGGCCACCTCTTTGCGGTGCTTCGGCTTAGGACACAACGATGATAATACAATGTCCTCATTGATATGAAAAGCCAAAAACGCCTTCGGTAGAAAGGACGGTTGCGGCCGCAACACCACCTTATCCCTGTGGATGACCAGATAAGGCGACTTGCATGACAAGGCCACCAATTCCGAAACCCTCCTGGCTGAGGTGATGGCCACTAGAAAACCACTTTCTGTGAAAGGGTCAACAGGGGAATCTCCCTGATATTCTCAAACGGCGGCTTCTACAGCGCCGACAACACCAGGTTCAAATCCCATGGGGGTAACAGCGGACGCACCGGAGGGACTACATGTCGAACCCCCTGAACAAAGGTACTCACTAATGAGTGAGACGCCAGGGGTCACTGAAAAAATAAAAAAAAAGGACAGCCAAGGCTGAAATTTGCCCCTTAATGGTGGTCAGCACCAATTTCTGGTCTACTCCTTGCTAATATGGATATGGAAAAGGAGTGCGGATGCCACAATTTCTCCTCACATGATGAGATGTAGACCTTCCCGGTACGATGGTATCTCTTCCGTTTAGATTTCTGCACCCTCAGCATAGTTGGAATCAAGTGCGATAGACCCCCGTTCCTCAGCACCTGGCTCTCAATAACCAGGCCGTTAAAGCCAGTGATCGTAAAGCAGGGTGAAAGATTGGACCTTTAGATAGGAGGTCCACTTGTAGCGGCAGTCGCCAAGGAGCGTCTGCCACCAGACACACAAGGTCTGCGTATCAAGGCCGCTGAGGCCAATCTGGGGCAACCAGGATTGCTGGAATCCTCATGGCTTTGACTCTGCGAATCTCGGCAGGAAGAAAAAAAAAAAAAAAAAAGGAAGAGCCAAAAATTGATAATGGGCTTCCCGACAGCAAAACGCAGACATTTTTTATGCCGAAGGCATATGGGTATGTGCAGGTACGCATCCTGGATGTCCAAGGATGCCAGGGAGTCCCCTTGATGGAGTGCAGCGACTACTGAGCGAACCGATTCCATCCTGAACCTCTACACTTTTGCAAACTGAGGGCTTTCAAGTCCAAGATCGGACGTACCCCTTCCTTCTTGGGAACCACAAACAGATTTAAGAAGAATCCCTGGAAGTGATCCGGAAGAGGTACAATCACCCCTCGATTCAGCAAGTCTCTTACAGCCCTCTACAGGACCACCCGGCGAACTGGGGACAAGGGTATGCTGGAGGGGAAGAATCTGTTTGGCGGCCAAGAGAGGAACTCTATCTTGTAGCCTGTGGAAATCAGATCGCAGACCCATTGGTCGGATAACCGGGAGGACCACCGGGCTGCAAACTCCCGAAGGCGACCCCCCACCCGAGACATGGGTGGGGGCAAACCTTCATGCGGTAGCACTTTTGTTTGCAGGCTTGTTAGACTTACGGTTCCAGAGACGTTTTTGACCGTCCGTGGGCGTCCTGTCGGGCTGGGGACGTTTGGTCGAAGTACCGGGCGGACGAAAAAAAGCCGCTTGTGAGCGGAAACAGAGGGCACTTGCCTATGGCGTGGCTCCTTAGCCTTCCTGGCCTGTGGAAGTAGAGTACTCTTTCCACCAGAGGCATTTTTAATAATGTCATCTAATGAGGTTCCAAAGAGCCGGTCGCCAAGATCAGTCAGGGCTTTCTTGGATGCCTGGTCAGCAGACCAGTATTTTAGCCAAATCAGGTGCCTCAGCACCACAGCTGACACTGAAGCCCTGGATAACAGAGGGAGAGTATCCAGGGTCATGTCACAAACGTACTTAAGGCCTTGCACTAGTTGGTCTGCTAGGTCCACGCAGACAGGGGAGGCATTTTGCTCTCCCAATTCGCGGTGCAAAAGTTTTACCCAGTCGTTGTCGGACACCAGTGCGGATGCCAGTACAGGTAGCACGGCTGACCCCACAACCGTAAAGGAACGAGCCACCGCCTCGGCCTTCCTGTCCGTGGGATCCTTGAACCTGGATACTGGGGGTCCACGACCGGAGGAGCCGACCACTTTTTGAGAAAGCTTTCCTCAAATGGCTAACGCACCACCATATATTTGGGGACCGCAAAAGGTCCGTTGCGGGCGACCCCATTCCTTGTAAATTAACTCATCAAAATAAGTCAGATACGGGAACACCTTAGGTGAACGTGCAGGCTTGCGGGACACAAAAGAGACCGGTACATCAGCAGAGGGATCCGCTGGCTCCTGAATCTTCAGGGTATTATGCACAGCTGTGATAAGTGCTCCAACTAGCGCTTTGTCACGGCAGGACCCGGACGGGGACTCATCCTCACTGTCCGAACGGTCCTGTCAGCATCATCTGACAAGACAGAGCAGGGGTCACTGGCCTCAGCAGGACCAGAGTCCGCGTCAGAGCTCTCCCCAGAGGGTGCAGGCGCCACTTTTTAGCAACTTTCTTCCCACGTACCGCCTCTATCTTGGCAACGAGCAAATTGAGGACCGCCGTAAGGGTGTCCATAGGGACCGTGCAGTCCGCAGGTGACCCGGTTGCAATTGCCTGGATTTCGGAGGGAGAAACACCAGTTTCTGAAGCCATGCTGACCCTACCCTGTCTGCCACCAGAAGGGGACTTAAGACAGTGACAGTCCCACCCTCCTGCTGCCGCTGACTAAGGGGCTCTAACCTGCTGGACTCGCCACCCTGAGCAGTTCCACGCTGTATTACAGCAGTGCCTGTCGATCCCCAGCGCTCCCAGATGCAGTGCAGAGATAGCAAAACTGCCGGTGGCCGGCCGCACGATCGGCAAATGATTGGTGAGCAATCTGACACACATGTCCAGAATCACGGGATAAACCTCCCAGCGCTCTGATGATGACCAACAGGAAGCTGAGGGCACAGGGGCTGCTGCTAGAGTACACAATGCGGTCCGGCTACAAGAAAATGGCCGCCAGTGTTCTAATAGAGAATCACTAGGAAAATGGCCGCTTGAAGCCAGAAGCATGTCTGACCCTTGCCCACACTAAAAATAGCCGCCGATCAGCGCTATGAGTGGCTAGAGAAAACATGTGGTAGACAGCGCTGCACCAACACAGGGGCAGACCACACAGGCATCCAGCGAGACTAAGCTGCAGGACCCAGGCACCCCAGCAGATAAACCCCCAGGTGAGAGCCCAGGGCACACGCATGCACCGCTCAGTATCATGGCCCACCCCTGTGAGGGGGCGGAAGGAGGTTAGTTAGGGACTGGGGAGAGAAGAGAGGGGGTGAGGGGGGCCCCCAAATCGACCTCCCAGGGAATGCCCAGCTGCTCCACCCTGCCAAGACAGGGAGAGCTGTACTTACCAGTCCTGAAAAGCTGGTGGGACATCCCATGGTAGTCAACTCCTGATCAGTACAGGGAAGACTACTGGCCCGGCATACTGTGACGCAGACATCAGTAGCCCGGTCATATGTATGCCCTGAAGCATAAAGCTCACCGACCACCTCTGGAGCTGAGGTATGTCGTGGCTTGCCGAGCCGTAGCTGCGACCTGCACACGGTTGATGGCCAGACTGGGGAGACTACAAGGATAAGTGCACCAGCCTGTCAACCAGCCGGCTGTTGATAGAAGATCACAGGATTATTTATCTTGCGCAAAAAGCCAAGCTTCTGTATCAAAAAAACACGGACCTATGGGCCCACAGGGTTCCTAGGTGCATCTCCTTCACTAGGCAAAATAAAAAAACTGAGTCTGCTAGGGCAGGCTGTGGGGGTTGTAGCCTAAGGACCGCCCCCTGGGCGGAACTAAAAGTTCTGAAATGTTGTGTTACAACTTTGCCTAGTAATCTCCAGTGATAGGGCTGACAACCCATTTTGTTACAGAGAGGAGCTGTGTCAGTCGGTGAATATAAGAGAAACTAGATTTAAAGCTCATGGAGATAGAGAGGATTTGACTGGGTATTAGTATTAATATTAGAAAGTAGAAAGCCAATGGTCTTAGAGCAAAGTTCCATTGAAAGTGCAAAGATGGTACTAAGGGGCAAACATTTGTTAAAAAACAGCTGTGAAAAAAAAACAAACAAAAAAAAGTATCCACCCCACAAAGAAACTTCATAGGTGACTCCCTGGAAACCCCTGGAGTCACCCCAAGAAATGTGCGCCTTCCACATGCGATGGGAGACCTTACAGAAGTAGACTTCCTAGGATTCAGCATCAAAGGTATAAAAACACTCAAAGAAGCCCCTGTACCTTAAATTCTGGACTACAACAGCCCAGGACTCCAGACACAGACTTGCCAAATGTCAGAGCCAGATCTTGAAGACACTAAGCCAGAGACAGCGTAGTCCTTAGTGTTAAACTGATTTGACCACATAGACTTGTCCCACAAGGACAGAAAGTCATTTTGCAGATTTATGAATGGAACTTGACAAAACACTGTCTCGGACGAGGCTGACATCAGGCTCACAACTTACGCAGATACAGTGAGTCAGATGGCTCTTTCATCGGAACGAAGAACACTAGGACTGTAAAGGTTGAAGCTTCCCTAGGGGATTGAGCACCCAGATTTGTTCAGTGTCTAGGACCAGCCACAGATATTTTCCAAGAGATTGGTTAGAAAAAACAAGCCCCAACTTATGGAGATTCCATCCAAACCTCTAACATCTGGAAAATCAAGAGAGATGTTGTACTCCATAGTTACATAGTTATTCAGGTTGAAAAAACAAAAAAACAAAAAAAAAAAAAACACAAGTCCATCTAGTTCAACCAAATCAAAAAAAAATACAATTTCATATATACAATCCTTCACCCACAGTTGATCCAGAGGAAGGTGAAAACCCCCAGCAAAGAATGCTCCAATTTGCTACAGCACGGGAAAAAATTCCTTCCTGATTCCCTGAGAAGCAATCAGATTTTCCCTGGATCAACACTACCTATAATGTTAGTAGTAGCCAGTTCTATTATGTACATTTAGGAAAGAATCTAGGCCACTTCTGGAGGGAGTCTATTCCTCACTTTCACAGCTCTTACTGTGAAGAAACCCTTCCATAATGAAAGCTTCCTGAGAGTTATCATATTGGCTGTTCCCTCAAGGGGAAGTTATATAAGGTGAAGTCTGTTAAGGTAAAGAATTGTAAAGAAAGCGCTCGCTGGAGCATATAGGTGATAAATGAGCAGACACTTAAGCAATTTGTGACAACAGCCAAAATATAGTAATGTATGGAAGCAATGCTAAATCAATAAACAGGTAATTAAATCCTGAATCAGTATTTGTTAAAACAAAAAATAGGATTTTTAAAACGGCTTACCTGTAAAATCCTTTTCTTTGATGAACATCAGGGGACACAGAGCCATAGTAATAACTATGTGGGTTATATTGGCATAATTGGCATTGGCATCAGTTGCTGGACACTGGCACGCCCCTTAAGGCGTGAACTTCCCCCATATAACCCCTCCCATTACTGGGAGTCCTCAGTTTTGCAGCCAAGCAATCAGTGTACAAGAAGAAGAAGGGAGGGACCCCTGTGTCCCCTGATGTACATCAAAGAAAAGGATTTTACAGGTAAGCAATTTTAAAAATCTTATTTTCTTTTCTTACATCAGGGGACACAGAGCCATAGTAATAACTATGTGGGATGTCCCATAGCAATAGCAACTGAAGGGGGGGAGACAGAATCAAGGAAACAGGAGGTCAGAGGACTCATACTGCAGCCTGCAGTGTATGCTGTGCCCAATCCTCATGACCTTTAAAGAGGAAGTAAACCCTGATGAGTTTACTTCCTCTTTTTCCCTGCAAAGGTAAAGCATAATGGACTACTATGCATCGCATAGTAGCCCATTATGTGTCACTTACCTGACACAGGAGCCAGCGAAGTCGCGCTGTCCCCTGTAGTTCGCCGCATCCATCTTGCTGGTGGCGTCTCGCAGCTCCGCCGCTGTCATTCGGCGATGCGCACAGGAGTCGACAAATGCGGCAGCTCCATTTTTGGAACTGCCGCGTTCAGTGCGCCTGCGCGTCGCTGTCTACGGCGCATGCGCCGTAGACAGCGGTGCCCCGTTTTCGGGCAAATATCTCCTAAACCATATAGGTTTAGGAGATATTGCTTGGACCTACAGGTAAGCCTTAATCTAGGCTTACCTGTAGGTCAAAGTGGTTTGTAAGGGTTTACAACCACTTTAATATTGATTTGAGAAAAAAAAAAAAAAATCTGATAAACTTCTGAACCAAAAACCAAAGTTGTGGTCTTACAGATCTGAGCCATAGAGGCCTGATGATGCACCACCCAAGAGGCTCTAAATATGAGAAGGAAGAACTTTCTTCTTTAAGCTGAAGCTTGATCAATCACTTGACAAATCCATTTGGAAAATAGTGGCTCTTGTTGCTGCCTGTCCATATCTTGGACCCTCTGGTAGTAGAAATAAAACCTGTGTTTTGCAAACCTGAGCGGTAGCCCTTAAATTAATTCTGATCGCTCTTACTACATCAAGAGACTGTAGTGCTTTCTCTTCCCCAGATTAAGGCTTCTGGGGAGAAAGGAGGAAGAATATCATCTTGGTTTACATGAAAACCTGTTACCATTTTTGGTAAGAATTCAGAATGAGGACATCAAACCACTTCGTCCTTATGCATGATGAAATAGGATTTTTGTACTCACCGTAAAATCCTTTTCTCTAATTCACCGACCGACACAGCTCCTCTCTGAACCTAAATGGGGTTGTTAGCCTGCCACTAGAAGAACTAGGCAAAATTGTAACACACAGAATTGTCAGTACCACCCAGGGTGCGGACCCTGTGCTAATAACCCTCCCTGCTGCCCCCACAGACTCAGTACGTTAACAAGCAGTACAACGTAGAGAAAGGATGGGTGGGTGCTGTGTCGGTCGGTGAATTACAGAGAAAAGGATTTTACGGTGAGTGCAAAAATCCTATTTTCTCTTATATTCACTGACCGACAGCTCCTCTCTGCAACTAAATGGGACGTCCCCAAGCAGTGCCAAACGAGGAGTGGGAAAAAACAGCATTAAAAACTTCATCCACCATGGCAAGCAGGAACTAGTGAAACTAAACCCACAAAAAAAAAAAAAAAGAAAAAAGCAGTGTACGGAAAAACACACCGCCATATAACTGGGTATTCTCAACAGGAGATACCCAACCCGCAACCTTTTTGCGGAAATAATGCAACAGTGCATTAACAAAAAGTACTGTGTTTTTATCGAAAAACCAGGAAAAAAAATCTCAATTGCAAATTTGGTAAACGCATGGACAGACGACCAGGTCGCAGTCTTAAACACCTGAGCGACCGACGATTGGTGTCGGAAGGCCCAAGACATTTTGATTGCCCTTGTAGAATGGGCCGTGACCGGAAAGGGGGGCACCTGCCCCTTCAAGGCATAGACTTGTACTACAATCTGTCTGATCCACATGGATATGGAGGCAGAGGAAACCGCCATACCCTTCTTTGGACCAGCCACCAAAACAAACAGCGAGTCTAACTTCCGAAAGGGAGCCGTGGCAGACAAATACACTTTTAGAGCCCTAACCACGTTGGATTACAACTGTGTGCGGCGGATAATTTACATCACCACACACACTAGAGACCTGGTCTGTGCAGTCTTACCTGCTGCATAAAAAAGACATCAGTATATTTTTCATCTCCCTGGCTCTCTTGGGTGTAGCTCCTTAGTGTGCATCATATAAATGAAACTCCTTACCATACTTCATATAGATACAACTTGTTTACTGTACCACCAACGCCATCTTCAGAGAGTTTTGGGAGTGTTCTTATTGAGCCCCAGAAGAAGCGTTCCCAATAACGCGAAACATCTCGGGCATTTTTGTGGATGCTACACCAGCTCATCACCATAGTGACTATACATGTTAATCTATATGTTTTTGGGTGATAAGATCCCTTGTACATACTTTGAATTGTATTATACCGATGTGCGATGTAAATGCTGATGTAGATCCATATATTTGTAGATACTTTTTCTTGTGTCAATTTTTAATTATTTAAGTTTGTATGTCTTCTGAAATTTTCAACTTTTGAATAAATTTATATAAAAACTAGTACTCTCCATACTTTTGAGTTTTCCTGGTGCCTTTAAAGTCCGAAAGCCCCAATTCATCCTCTTCCTATATCTATACTCCTTACTTTGACAAAACCGCACATCTCACTCCCCAATCTTCAGGTCATTTTAGATACATTTAGTAAACTCTCTGGATATAAAGTAAACACGACCAAGACAGAAGCTCTTCCTATCCATATACCTCCTCCGCTTCTTACTTCCCTGCAACACAATTTCCCTTATCATTGGTGTCCTGTGTCACTTAAATGCCTTGGCATCCATTTAATGGCGTTGTATCACTCCTTACATCAAGCTAACTATCTCCCTAATTTCGTAAACACAAAGCCTACTCTGCGGGTGGATGGATTGTCCTTTGTCTCTCCTGGGTAAAATTAACGTTCTCAAAATGGCCATACTCACAAAATTCCTCTATCTTTTTGAAACATTACCAGTTGCCCTCCCTATGCCACAACTTAGGAATATCCAAAGAGCCTTCACTAAATTCATCTGGGGGGAACAAATAACAGAGTCGCTCATACAGTAGTTTTTGCCCCATGCTCCCAAGGAGGTTTGGGGGCGCCTGATATTATCAAATACTACTATGCAACTCACCTCTCGGCAACCATCTCCTGGTCATCATCTATGGCTACCAGTAGATGGTCAGAGCTAGAGATGAGCGTTACCAACCCTGTTTATCCTTGCTCCTTGTTGTGGTCTGATTTATCCTCTTCCATAGCACAACTTAAACACATAAGCCTTGGACCGATGCGGTTTACCCTATCCATTTGGAAAAAATGTCACAGGAGGTTCTCTCTCTCTTCTCCATGCCCATCCCTTTTGAATGTTATTTTCAACCCTGACCTGCCAGATAGCCTTTCCTCTGTGAATATGTTTCCATGGTTTAAAGTGGGCATATTTCAACTCTGCCACCTAGTGCACCCGGTGACCCGCAAACTATTATCATTCACAGAGCTTCAAAACATCTATGATATACCAAAACAGCTCTTTTCCTACCTCAAATTTAAACATTATTTCCATTCCATATAATTTACCATGACCTTGGAAAAACCGAATGCATTTGAGATCCTGTGCACTCATGGCCCTCATCAGGAAGGCCTCATATCCTCTATATATAAGATTCTTCACGACTCATCACCGCCTACATTGGAATCCCACCTCTATATGCGTCTATATGAGTCTGTGATGACATCATTGTTTGTATCAGATGCGTGCTCTTTATGTCTTGCAAATTTTTTTTCAATAAACATACATTTAAAAAAACAAATGGCCGCCAATGCAACCAATCGGAAAATCCTATAGAAAATGGCCTCTGAGGCTCACAAGGGGAACCTGCTCTGCCCTCAGCCAAAATGGCCGCCGGACAGCGCCATACGGTGCCATGAAAAATCCCAGAACAGCGCTGCTTTCAACCAGCAAAAATACCTCCACAGACACCTTTTTTGAACCCCCCCCCCCCCACACCGAAACCAGGACCATTGTTAGCCGCACAGACCCCCTACAGGTGAGAGACCCAGCGATCCCCATACACACACCGCCCACAGCACATGCAGCCGCCCAACCCCCCCCCCCCCCCCGGGGGGAGGGAGAGAAGAGAAGGTGGTGAGGTCGTTTCCGAATCGACCTCCCAGGAAATGCCCAGCTGCTCAACCCCCCGAGGGAGGGAGAGCCGTACTTACCAGTCCTGAAGAGCTTGGAGACATTCCATCACAGACCCACTCCTGCGCAGTTACAGGGTGGCTGCTGGCCCAGTATACTGTGACCCAGACATCAGTAGCTTAGTCATATGTATACCCCGGAGCATTGAAGCCCACCGACCACCTCTGGAGCCGAGGCATATCGTGGCCTGCCGAGCCTTAGCTGCGACCTGCACAAGCTTGATGGCCGGACTGGGGGGGGGACTACAAGGATAACTCAACCAGCCTGACACCCAGCCGGCAGTTGATGGAAGATCCCAGGATCGTTCACCTTGCGCAAAAGTATAAATCCTGCATCAAAAAAATGGACCAAAGGGCCCGCAGGTATCCTAGGTCATTCTCCTTCACTAGGCAAAATAAAACTGGGGCAGCAGGGAGGGTTTTTAGCACAGGGTCCGCCCCTTGGGCGGTACTGACAATTCTGTGTATTGTGTTACAAGTTTGCCTAGTTCTCCTAGTGGCAGGCTAACAAACTCATTTAGTTAGAGAGGAGCTGTGTCGGTCGATGAATATAAGAGAAATGGCTCTTACAACACAGAGCCGTTAGTTCCAATACTCTTCTAGCAGAAGAAATGGCAAGCAAAAAAGATTATCTTTCTTGTCAAAGAACAAAGAGAATTTCTTGTAAGGTTCAAACAGCTGATTTAACAAAGCCAAAAAGACCAATTTAAAATCCTATGGATTTAAAGGTGCTTTGATAAGGGGAATAAACCGTGTTACCCCCTGAATAAGCTATGCACCAAGAGTGGGAAGCAAGAAACCTATGCCTTACAGATTCTATAGTAAGCGATTCTAGAAACGCCGGCTTCCTGGCATTAGTCAAAGTAGACACTAATGAAGGAGATCACCTACGATCTTTTATAGAGTGGGATTCAATAGTCAAACCTGTTAAACTCCTTGTCGGTAAAGTAGGATGAAACACTGGACCTTGTGCAAGAAGGCCTGGCTATAATGGCAGAGTCCAAAAGGACTTTAACTGCCCTATTTATAATCTCAATAAATTAAGATCTTCTGGAACCTGCTGGGGCCACCAGAATCACCTCCTTCTGTTCCTGCTTAATCCTGCGGAGAAGGCACGGAAGTAGCAAAGCTGGAGTAAATGCATAGATCAGCGAGAACTGATCCCCTGGGATGACTAATGCATCTATTCCGCCTGCTAACGAACCCCTTGTTTGACATAAAGCTGTCGACCTTATTAATGAACCTGGACTCGAATAGGTCCATGTCCGGAGTACCCCATCTGACATACTGCTAGGAAGATGTCGGGGTGAAGAGATCATTCTCCTGGATATAATTGTTGTCGTCTCAAGTAGTACGCCTGAGATATTAAAATTGCCGATAGGCAAGGAGTATTGTGTTCTGCCAAAGCTCGAACATTATTCACCTCTTTCTGGGCTGCACGACTTCTCATGTCTCCCCTGGCGATCAATGTAAGCCACCGTCGTGGCTGTGTCAGACTGAATCCTGTCAGGACAGTCCCGTAATCTGACCACCAAGATTTTTTGGCCAGATGTACTGCTTGAAACTTCTAAAGTTGATAGGCAAGGTCCTCTAACCCGGACCTTCTCCCCTGGACAGAATTTTCTTCCAGGGCTGCTCCCCAGCCTCGAAGGCTGGAATCTGTTAACACCTTGCAGGATAAAGAGTTTCCCTCCTGCTGGATAACAAACACCAATTTAGGCTCTGACCTATGTTGGGAGCCAAGCGTATTGCAAACAAACAAGGTCTGAATCCTCTCTATTCCAGACCAACAGGATGGTGTCTTGAAGCAGTATTTGAATAAAGCTGCACATAAGGGATGGCCCCCTGAAGGAGGCCACCATTTCCCCTAAAAATCTCCTGCAGCCAAAATGAAGGAATTTTCCTTTCCTGGTAAGTTGAATTAGTCCTGTAATGGAACTGATTCACGTCTGGGGTAAGAAAACCTTCTTCTGTATGGTATCTATAACCAGCCCCCAAGTAACCTCCTTGATGGTTTTAAGGAGAATCTTCCTAGGCTGAGAATCCAACCTAGAGATTTCAGCTATCTACAGCTGAGATCAGACTCTGGTTTTAGACCTGAGACTGAATGATCTATTCAAAGTAGATGATCTAATAGGCTAGGACCGCTATGCCTTGAGCCTTTAACCTGGCTAAAGGAGGTGCCAGAATATTTCAGAACACTCGTAGTGCTGTGGCTAAGCCGAATGGCAGTGCCACGATTGTTCAAAAATAATTTTATATTTCAAACCGCAGAGATTTCTGGTAAGCAGGAAACATTGGCACATGGAGATATGCAACTCCCCTCCTTGCAGGATGGACACAGCCAATCGAATTATGAAAGGATCGGATGTTTAAATGCCGATTTAGATCTCCGAGATCCAGAGTGGGTCTTACCTCTCTGCTTGGCTCTGGGACCTTAAAAGGTTTGAGCCAAAAAAAGTTCCACTAAGGGAATCTCTGATATCACCAACTGGGATAACAGCTGATCCAGAGACCAGAAAGAGACACTTTTTTTTTTTCTGGAACCTTGGGAGCATTCTTTGAGACTGACACTCTTGCATAAAGACGGCCGCATCAGCAGCCCCAAGAACCCCACAGGCAGTACCCAAACAGGATCCGAACCCCGGACCCTCAGATCTAAAGCCGTCTGGATCATCTGGGCTCTTGAAACGCTAGATGTAACCTAGAGGAAAAAAAAAACTGCAGAAATCACTCTGCTCTTAACATTGTTCCTGCCAGACTGAGAATCGCAGGACCTTTCCCCTCACTCAAACAAGTGGGGGTGCTCCTTCATGAGAAGGCCTTAGCATTCTGCTTCATTGGCTTTATGCCCCAAGATCCTGGTGCTGCCCCTATCGAGACCGCTTAAAGGCAGATACCCCAGGCATTAGGAGAGGCTGCGTGATTAAAGGAGAACTGTTTGAACCTCCTTTATTAGTAAAGAGAGCTTTACCCCTTTTGGATGTACTTATCCACTCTAAATAGTCGTACCCCAGGAAGGGACACAGACTGGCTCAGGGTTTTCACCTGGTGCTTCGGCTGATCAATATCTCAGCCATGGACCTCTGCAAAAATGCACTAGTCCAAGTATAAGCCATAGGGCTTAAACGAATGAGACCTTCATAGCATCTGTGAGACAGTGCATCAAATACACCAGCCCCTTGCGGGGCCTGCTGATCAGGCAGAACTTTCAGGTATCTCACACCTGTTCCTTAACCCCTTGGAGTCCACATTCCAATGCATTGGCGTGACTCAAAATGTGCTCCGCCACAACAGTGGAGCAGACGTTAAGGGTTAATGGACTGAGCTACTCCAATTGCAGCCAGAATTGCAAAAGACATCTTGTCTTTAAAAAGGAAAATCCAGCCTTATCTTGCTGGATCCTTTAACATCAGTGCATTATTCACTGGACATGTGAGACTCTGCTCACTGAGGTGATTGCAGCATTGATAGCTGGAACCTCCCATTTCTTTCATAGAAATGTTCTCATTCAGAATATAAAAGTTATGCATGAATAGGAAAAAACATCCCCAGGTAGGGGAGGTTGAAATTTACCCAATTATATGCAGATACCTCAAGAGCCTGTGGCAGGCAACAAAAGGGTTAAGAAAAGGAGTAGACAAACACCTGACTTGTGCGGCTACTCCCTCCCTGTTAGGATCCTCTGAAGAGGGAAAAAAAAAAAGGATCTTCCAATATTTGGGAAGATCTACCTCATCCCCAGCCTCCTGCACCTCAACAAAAGGGCCCAGAAGACTAGATGGGAATCTGCTATGTTTAGTCCTACTATGGAGAGACATCATAGCAATAATCTTTTAAACGGTAGAAGAAAAACCTGTTTGTATGAAATACACAGGGACAGAAGTGTTCTACCCTTGACGGCTTCATCTGACTGGCCGCATTTTTCAGAAATTTTTTCAGACATTCTTTTGGAAGGATTTTTTTTGTTGAATACCATTAACTCCTTAGAACCCTTAGAGGGGTTCCTGGTCCCCTTGTTACTCATAGCTTACAGTACAAAGCAGAGGCAGTACCAGCAAAAGAATGTTTCACTCGCTGGGCTATAGTACAGTACGATAACTGCTATTAATCCTAGCTATACAGTACAATGTTGTCAAAAGGGAAATGCCTGTGTCACCAAACCTGACCAGCAACCACTCTGCTCTGTCCCTCCACCGCCAGGCAGTAGCTTCTCTTGCAGAGCTCTAACTACTTCCTACACGTGTGGCTGGCGTCTGATGCCATTTAGCCACGCCCCCTTCCAGTGTCAAACAGTGAAGTGAGTCTCCCGTGTGAGCACCTGCATCATGTCGGCAGCGGCGGGGGGGGGTAAATCCTCCGCTCAGCGAGCGGCCGCGGCTTGCCCAAAAAATTTTTTTTTTCAGGAAGAGGGGTACACTGAGGTAATCCCGCAATCCTAGACCTGCGAGAAGACCCTGCCAGTAAACTTTTATTGGCCTTACTACCAAAAAGTACTGGATTCCAGGGCCCAGCTTAAAAGCATTCGCAAACAAAACCTTGTGTCTTCAGATGACGAGGCCCGGGCAGTTCATTTAGTCCATTTCGGAGACATCAGAACGGATCTGGTCAGGATGGCTGGCTCTCAAAGGATTACTGCCCGTGGAGCTCAGTACACATCTTCACACGTGCCCAACACCTTAGACACTGGCGAAAATACTGAGGACTCCCAGTAATGGGAGAGGTTATATGGGGGAAATTCACGCCTAAAGGGGTGTGCCAGTGTCCAGCACCTGATATGCCGATATAACACACATAATTACTATGGCTCTGTGTGCCCTGATGCAAGAATATAAATATGTATTCTAATGACACTAAACTTATTTTGTGACAAACTATAAAGTGACACCAAACGAATTTGTGAAAAAAATATGTCCATAAAAGCCCATTATTAAGGGCATAAAAGTAGATGTGTTGAAAAACAAAGTTCAAAAAGGAACAATCAATTCACAACTATTCCATGAGTGTCCCCACGTTCCCAATATTAAGTGCTTCCATCTCCGGGAGACACCAGAAAAATAAGCCTCTTACCGGATCCTGTGGACCATCATATAGTATGGTCAAATGCACATGTTAAATCCCTTTGAATAGGAAAACTCCAAACACCAGGTATGTATCCAGTCAGAGTTGATCCATCAGCATAATTAAAAATAAAATGTATATACACCCCATAGTGTAATCCGTAAAGTAATTTTTTTTTTTTTTTAAAGCATAATCACAAGTAATGTAACTTGTAAACTGAGCCACACTACACATTTAATGGGCAATAGGCTTTAAAAAAAAAAACATGCATGTAGCGACAAAATCAAACAAATAAAATAGCAAGACAGCAAGCTGTGAGCCCGCACTGGACTCTCCCGCCAGTCTGGAAACGTGCGTGAAGTAGCATTGTAGCCACGCCCAATGAGTTTCGTAAGAGAGAGGATGTTGTCTAAGCCAGTCCTCCAACAACGTCATCTGATAAAAAGCGATGGGCATGGCTACGATGCTAGAGGATACAAGTTACATTACTTGTGATTATGCTTTAAAAAAAAAAAAAAATTACTTTACGGATTACACTATGGGGTGTATATACATTTTATCTCAAGGCTATGTGTGTTGCCACTATCACAGGATGTACTGCAAACAAACCTCAGCCCATTAATGGACATGTGTTGGGAGCACCCAATTCAGTGGGACTGTTCCTCCCCTGCCAAGAACCAGATATGTTGTAGAAGATACTGTGCCTAGCCTAAAAGGCCTACTGAGAAAAGTGAGCCTTCAAAAGACAGAGCAAGCTCCAAGGCAATGCCAAAAACACTGGACCTAGAAAGCACTTAACAGCTAACATAACTGGGCAAACCACCATGCATAGTGTAGTGTCTAAGCACCCCGTCACATCAGTGCATTTTGTAATGCAATTTTATAGTTTAAAAATGCATGATAAGTTGCATTCTATTGTAAGCAATAGAAGTGGCAAATTGGTGCATAGTTCTGGCTGTACTTTTTGCAAAGTTCAGGTATGACTTGCACAGAAATCTGTGCATGATGTCACAGGAAGTGACTAAGGGTCACTTCCAGGCTGACCCCACAATGTCTTGTCCAGAGGGGTCTGATCACAGTAAAGACCCAAGCCAAGGCTCAGGACAACTGCAACAGGGTAAATGTTGGGGAAACAAGTTGCTAAAAAAAAAAAAAAATAGGATTAAGACTTAAAGCAGTGGAGCTGAGAAAGGGCATCCATCCTCCTTAACCACTAGCAAGAACTGAAAAATGCTTTGTAATAGGAGGGTTTATACTTAGGGACCACCTATAATAACCCTGTACTGTCAACAGCAAAATCCAAAAGGTTTCAGAATTCCTTTGCCACTCAGACAATAGAAGTTTCTTTTTTGTTTTTTATGGCAAGCTAGATTTTAAAAATAATATTTTGGTGATGCTGGTATGTGTAAGTCCCACGGCAGAGACGGGCTCCTCCTCTCTGCCCTGGGCTCTTGACTGATAGATTAATAGCAGCGCAGCCATTGGCTCCCGCTGCTGTCAATCAAATCAAGTGACGCGGGCGATGGGCTGTGTCCTACATTCTGCATCTAACGATGCAAACTCCCCAGTAGAACGCTTATCCTAGGGGGTTATACGATGCAGGGAGGAGCCGAGAGTGCCACGAGAGACCCCAGAAGAGGATGATCAGAGCCACTCTGTGAAAAACGAACTGCACAGTGGAGGTATGACATGTTTGTTATTAAACAAAAAAAAAAAAACAGCTTTACAATCACTTTAAAGCAGACTTATGAGACATTGAGGTATGTTCTGTTATAAAGGTAAGGGCCACCCAGATCCAATTAATACCACTCCTAATAAAGGATTCCACTGAAAAAATACAGGTAGTAGGAAAAAAGTCAGTCTAGGATTATTCTATGAACAGATATCTATTTAGAAACTTGACTAACATTTATACACATATACATACAGCGCTGCAAATAAATGAACACCTTCATGGCAGCACACACTGGGTTGTGACTCCGCCCCCACAACCTGACAGGATTGGATTAACTATAAATTTGAAGGGGAGACCCCCTGCTGCATTCTCTTTTTTATCTTCACCTGACAGGTTGGACGGACGGGATTTTTCCTGTTACAGATGAATAAGCTTCTACTGCATTCGCCCCAGCAGGTTCAAGCCTCTCCTGTCTGGAACTCCCTCCTGTAAAGTCTCTAAAGGAGCTTCTATGGAGGGAACCCCCATTCTGGTGGTCTCAGGGGGCTACTGGATTTCTGGCATTACCAAAGCTTTAAAGAAGCTTTTTTACCTTTGCAGCGGACTCCCCTTCTTTTGCCTATTAATTCCTCTTATTTAAATATTAATATCGATCTTTTATTCCTATAGTAAGTGGTGGTTTATGTATGTAAAAAGGCTCCTGCGCTCTATGGCAAAAAAAAGAACAATTTTGGAAGTGGAGTGAAAAAAAGGTTCTAATTGGAGCAGCAGACACTGTTATGAGTAAACTCTCAATAGAAATAGAAATGATAGAAGGAGGGTGTGTTGCGCTTCCTTAAATACCAAGAGAAAAATAAACAAACAATAGATAAATAGACAAACAATAAGCTTATGTGATAAAAAGTGACTGTCAATCGTTCACAAAGTATCAAAAAAACTGTGCAAAAAAGTGCATGGAAATGAACATCTGATGTAAAAAAAATATATATATATATATATATATATATATATATATATATATATATATATATATATATATATATATATATATATATATATATATATATATATATATATATATATATATTATATATTAATAGAGCATCATACCAGTGCCTATACAATAAAGGACAATAAAAAACGGGGGGGACTCCAGCTATACAGTGTAAAAAGTGAATTGCAATAGCTATATAAAATAAAGTGAATCGTCTAAGATGAAACAAAAAAAGAAAAAATCTGACATCTAAAATAAAACTACAAACATTGTATATCAATAACTTAGTGTAGTAAATAGTCCAAAAAAATCTATGAATGGTTTAAAAGTGCAAAACCATAAAAACCAACAGTATAATCCTTAGTGAAAGGAAATAAAAATAGCAAAAAAATTGTAACGACAAATGGTGAATCTCGATAGTGTCCCATACACAGTCCAATCGTGCAGATCTAAAATGTGATTTCACAACCAAAGTGCAAATGTGCCAAGGTAGCTCTCCTCCAAACGGTATCCCGTGTTAATGTGGATAATCCTAAATAATTACCTCACAGCTGTAAGGCTACAGCGAGAAAGTAAATTTGCAGGGGAAAATTCCAGGGGATCAGATGAGCTGTGACTGGGACTTCTGACAGTGCCACTCTTCCTTCTAGTTTTAGCCGACCAACAATGCTCAAAACAACAAGTAAAAGATATACTCCATAGTGTAGTAGTTTTAAAAAGAACGATTTATTTGTAAAACAAACTATATCTACTCACAAACAGGAGCGAATAAACAGGCACACACAACTAGACGGATCGATGAAATGATACGAACGTCACTTCCGATTTCCTACGCGTTACGTCTCGAATGGACTTCAACTGGGATCATTCTAAACGGATCGGAAGAGCTTATATGCGAGTACTGGGCGGATCACGTCCGCCCATTATTTACGTAGCTAGAGTGTGTAATCACACAAACGGGAAATTGAATCAACCTGCATTAGCATAACTCAGGCATCCATTCGTAGGACAGGTAATTCGAATGCCGGAGATATGTACCGTTCTTTATCTCGACTCCCTCCGTACTTAACAATAAATTCGTTAAAAATTAAAAGATAGTAACGAGTGGGTACGGACAATATAAGAAAAAAAACAGCACAACGACCGAATAAAAATTAGTTTAAAAAAATATTATTTTATAATACGAATCCACCGTAAGACTATATGTCTAGGGTGACGATTCGTATCGTATAACGTATTTATGTCACTCTGCCAAACATAGCCGCGGGAACTCCATATTCCATACGATCACCCCGTCGGCCATTTTATCGAAGTCCTAAATTGCCATCAAATATAACGGTCTTTATTCTAGTGACAGTGGCTGAATTAAGATCATCGCAAAGACAGCTACTAAAAAATTATAGTTATTTTACTAATTAAAAACACAATCAAACATCCCGGAATTTAAAACCTATTTCCTTTAATTATTACTTTAAAATTAGGGAATGGTTCAAAACGTTCGTATATATAAATAAATATTAATACGAGTAAAATGTCTTATACTAGTGTCTGTATAAACAAAGTATTAGATAAAAGTAGCACTTTAATTAAAAAATTATTAAATTAAAGATTTCAATAAAAAGAGGCGAGACCAATCACATAGAAAAAAAGGGGGGGGGGGTTTCAAGTTCAATTCAGAGGCCTAAAATTAAACGTATAGGGGAATTTCGGAAATGACGTATGTATTTACAGTGCAATTAGCGTATAAAAATTCAATCATTTTCCATAAATTAATCCTCTAAAATACAGTCCAAAATTTAAGACCAAAAATTTAAAAATTATTAAATTATTAAGTTATTAAAATATACATATATATCATAGTGTGTAATTGAGGCAAAAGATATATAAAAGAGAAGATAAAAAACATTAAAAATTACTGATAAAACAGTTTAAGTCGAACTCAATATTTAATCCTCTGGGGCTAAAAGTGTCAAGCGTGAATATCCACTTCGATTCTATTTGGCTTAGGGTCCTTACTTTATGTCCACCCCTCCAATGTTTAGCATACGGGACAATGCCCCAAAATTTCAAATCCCTGGGGTCTTTTTTGTGATGAGTGGCAAAGTGCTTAGAAACACTATGTTTATCATACCCCTTTAGAATATTCTGAATGTGCTCCTTTAGTCTGATCCTTAAAAGTCTCTTTGTGCGGCCAACATATTGTAGGCCGCAACTACATTCTAAAACGTAAACCGCACCTTCTGTGTTACAGCATATGAAATCTTTGACTTTGTATGAATTACCAGTACTTGTGGACGAAAATTCAAAAACTTTTTCAGGTTTACTTGCTCTTGTGCATGCGAAGCACCTCTTACAGGGATAAAACCCCTTACCTGTGAAGAACGTATAGTTGGTCACAGGGGGATCTGGTATATTTTTTTACCAGCATATCTCTCAAGCTTGGGGCACGCCTATAAGTAAAGTGCGGCCTAGGTGGTAAAACCTCATGCAGGTCCCTATCATTCAATAGAATGTGCCAATGTTTTTTTATTATATTTTCTATGCTTTTGTATTGGCTATTATAGTCAAGTATTAATGTCCCTTCTTTACATCTCTTATTTTTGTCCAGTTCTGAGGTTTTTTTCTTTCTCTTTAAGAAGATTTCGACGATCGATATTTTCGACTTCTGCTATTTTTTCCAGAATTATGTCCTTATCATAGCCTTTTTCACAGAATCTCTGTCCCATGGAATTAGCCTGATCCAAAAAAACTTCCTTTTTGCTGCAATTTCTCCTCAGTCTCATGAATTGGCCTTTTCGGAATGTTGAAGAGCCAATTATGATGGTGGCAACTTGTTACTGGGAGGTAGCTGTTTTTGTCTACGCTTTTGAAATGCGTTTTGGTCTGCAATTTACCATCTTCCTGTAGAATTGTCAGATCCAAGAAAGTTATTTCTTTTTCATCTGTGTTCCATGTTAGTTTTATATTTAGATCATTAGAGTTCAATTTCTGTTTGAAATCATTTAGGCTAGCGCGGTTTCCTTTCCACAGAATTATTATGTCGTCGATATATCGTCTATACATTACCAACTCGGGTGGTATGTTAGAGAAAACTGTATTTTCCTCCCATTTTGCCATAAATAAACCGGCGACGCTGGGAGCAAATTTTGCTCCCATTGCGACGCCAGTCGCCTGATGATAAAACTTACGGTTGAACCAGAAATAATTATTCTTTAGGCAAAAATTGAGACACTTGACTATAAACTTCCTTTGGGAACAGGCAAGTTGAGAGTGGGTTCTCAGACCCCATTTTACAGCTTCGCAGGCCTCATGGTGGGGGATTATCGTATAAAGGGAAGTTACATCTGCTGTGGTCAAGATAAATGGACCATCATTCGAGACAGTTTCCAAAATCTGCAGAGTGTGCTTTGTTTCCTGGAGGTATGCTTTCGTCCTTTTAACTACTGGTTGTAAGAAATTATCTATGTAAGAACCTATTCTTGTGGTAAGCGAGTCTATGCCATTTACTATGGGCCTCGGAGGGGGGTTAGTTTTATCCTTATGGATTTTAGGCAAATAATAGATGATTGGTGTCCTTACTGATTCTGGTATAAGGAACTGAGCCTCTTTTTTTATTCAGAATCAATCTTTTTAAACCTAGATGCACAACTTTTTCAAGCTCTTTTCTTCCTTTAAAAACAGGATTTTTTGCTAATGGTGTATAGGTTTTAGGATCATTCAGTAAATTTGCCATATTTTCATTATATTGTATTTTCGACAGTATTACAATTCCTCCTCCTTTATCGGCCGGGCGTATTACTATGTCTTTCCGCTCGCTTAACCGTTTCATTCCGCATTTCATGAAATTTGGTTCTTTTTGTTTCTTAACCTCTAGGGCCTTTAAGTCCTCAACAACAGGAATTTTCGTCCACAAGTACTGGTAATTCATACAAAGTCAAAGATTTCATATGCTGTAACACAGAAGGTGCGGTTTACGTTTTAGAATGTAGTTGCGGCCTACAATATGTTGGCCGCACAAAGAGACTTTTAAGGATCAGACTCAAGGAGCACATACAGAATATTCTAAAGGGGTATGATAAACATAGTGTTTCTAAGCACTTTGCCACTCATCACAAAAAAGACCCCAGGGATTTGAAATTTTGGGGCATTGTCCCGTATGCTAAACATTGGAGGGGTGGACATAAAGTAAGGACCCTAAGCCAAATAGAATCGAAGTGGATATTCACGCTTGACACTTTTTAGCCCCAGAGGATTAAATATTGAGTTCGACTTAAACTGTTTTATCAGTAATTTTTAATGTTTTTTATCTTCTCTTTTATATATCTTTTGCCTCAATTACACACTATGATATATATGTATATTTTAATAACTTAATAATTTAATAATTTTTAAATTTTTGGTCTTAAATTTTGGACTGTATTTTAGAGGATTTATGGAAAATGATTGAATTTTTATACGCTAATTGCACTGTAAATACATACGTCATTTCCGAAATTCTCCTATACGTTTAATTTTAGGCCTCTGAATTGAACTTGAAACCCCCCCCCCCCCTTTTTTTTCTATGTGATTGGTCTCGCCTCTTTTTATTGAAATCTTTAATTTAATAATTTTTTAATTAAAGTGCTACTTTTATCTAATACTTTGTTTATACAGACACTAGTATAAGACATTTTACTCGTATTAATATTTATTTATATATACGAACGTTTTGAACCATTCCCTAATTTTAAAGTAATAATTAAAGGAAATAGGTTTTAAATTCCGGGATGTTTGATTGTGTTTTTAATTAGTAAAATAACTATATTTTTTTAGTAGCTGTCTTTGCGATGATCTTAATTCAGCCACTGTCACTAGAATAAAGACCGTTATATTTGATGGCAATTTAGGACTTCGATAAAATGGCCGACGGGGTGATCGTATGGAATATGGAGTTCCCGCGGCTATGTCTGGCAGAGTGACATAAATACGTTATACGATACGAATCGTCACCCTAGACATATAGTCTTACGGTGGATTCGTATTATAAAATAATATTTTTTTAAACTAATTTTTATTCGGTCGTTGTGCTGTTTTTTTTCTTATATTGTCCGTACCCACTCGTTACTATCTTAATTTTTAACGAATTTATTGTTAAGTACGGAGGGAGTCGAGATAAAGAACGGTACATATCTCCGGCATTCGAATTACCTGTCCTACGAATGCATGCCTGAGTTATGCTAATGCAGGTTGATTCAATTTGCCGTTTGTGTGATTACACACTCTAGCTACGTAAATAATGGGCGGACGTGATCCGCCCAGTACTCTCATATAAGCCCTTCCGATCCGTTTAGAATGATCCCAGTTGAAGTCCATTCGAGACGTAACGCGTAGGAAATCGGAAGTGACGTTCGTATCATTTCATCGATCCGTTTAGTTGTGTGTGCCTGTTTATTCGCTCCCGTTTGTGAGTAGATATAGTTTTACAAATAAATCGTTCTTTTTAAAACTACTACACTATGGAGGATATCTTTTACTTGTTATTTTGAGCATTGTTGGTCGGCTAAAACTACAAGGAAGAGTGGCACTGTCAGAAGTCCCAGTCACAGCTCATCTGATCCCCTGGAATTTTCCCCTGCAAATTTACTTTCTCGCTGTAGCCTTACAGCTGTGAGGTAATTATTTAGGATTATCCACATTAACACGGGATACCGTTTGGAGGAGAGCTACCTTGGCACATTTGCACTTTATGTTTGGTTGTGAAATCACATTTTAGATCTGCACGATTGGACTGTGTATGGGACACTATCGAGATTCACCATTTGTCGTTACAAATTTTTTTGCTATTTTTATTTCCTTTCACTAAGGATTATACTGTTGGTTTTTATGGTTTTTGCACTTTTAAACCATTCATAGATTTTTTTGGACTATTTACTACACTAAGTTATTGATATACAATGTTTGTAGTTTTATTTTAGATGTCAGATTTTTTCTTTTGTTTCATCTTAGACGATTCACTTTATTTTATACAGCTATTGCAATTCACTTTTTACACTGTATAGCTGGAGTCCCCCCCCGTTTTTTATTGTCCTTTATTGTATAGGCACTGGTATGATGCACTATATATATATATATATATATATATATATAATATATATATATATATATATATATATATATATATATATATATATATATATATATATATATTTTTTTTTTTTTTTTTTTTTTACATCAGATGTTCATTTCCATGCACTTTTTTGCACAGTTTTTTTGATACTTTGTGAACGATTGACAGTCACTTTTTATCACATAAGCTTATTGTTTATGTCTATTTATCTATTGTTTATTTATTTTTCTCTTGGTATTTAAGGAAGCGCAACACACCCTCCTATCAAGTGGTGGTTTATATTCCCTTTTTTTCCTCTACCTTTGGGATTGCTGTCTCTTGTAGTCCCCCGTCATGGCCGCCGTTTTTTTTCTCCTTCAGTGGTGTTTTCACTATGCTGTAATTCCAGCCTAGAGGGCGCCGCTTGGCCGCTCTGAGCACGTGCAGTTTCTTTCCCCTATGTTTTTAATGTGTGTTCCCTTATCCAAAATGGCGCTGGAACACTCGGGATGCTTCTGCGCATGCACGGAGCATCAATTAGCCACCGCAATGGTGCTATTTTCAAATACAGAGCTGTATTTCTCTGTAATTCTGCTGTGCGCTCTGCAAGACTTAAGGAAGGTTGCTGCCTCTGCATGTAGATCACTCTGCAGTCTCAAGGCAAGTCCCTGTGGGACTCCTATATTATTATTATTAATATATTGTTTCTTGCAGATAAACTTTGTTATGAATAATAAAAAATGAATATA
>NW_027507788.1:67756880-67759380 GCF_037356315.1 Lithobates pipiens | reverse complement strand
TGTGTCTGTCTGTGTGTCTGTCTGTCTGTGTGTCTGTCTGTGTGTCTGTCTGTGTGTCTGTCTGTGTGTCTGTCTGTGTGTGTGTCTGTGTGTCTGTCTGTGTGTCTGTGTGTCTGTCTGTGTGTCTGTGTGTCTGTCTGTGTGTCTGTGTGTCTGTCTGTGTGTCTGTGTGTCTGTCTGTGTGTCTGTGTGTCTGTCTGTCTGTGTGTCTGTCTGTGTGTCTGTCTGTGTGTCTGTCTGTGTGTCTGTCTGTGTGTCTGTCTGTGTGTCTGTCTGTGTGTCTGTCTGTGTGTGTGTCTGTGTGTCTGTCTGTGTGTCTGTGTGTCTGTCTGTGTGTCTGTGTCTGTCTGTGTGTCTGTGTGTCTGTCTGTCTGTGTGTCTGTCTGTGTGTCTGTCTGTGTGTCTGTCTGTGTGTCTGTCTGTGTGTGTCTGTCTGTCTGTGTGTGTCTGTCTGTGTGTGTGTCTGTCTGTCTGTGTGTCTGTCTGTCTGTGTGTCTGTCTGTGTGTCTGTCTGTGTGTCTGTCTGTGTGTCTGTGTCTGTGTGTCTGTCTGTGTGTCTGTCTGTGTGTCTGTCTGTGTGTCTGTCTGTGTGTCTGTCTGTGTGTGTGTCTGTGTGTCTGTCTGTGTGTCTGTCTGTGTGTCTGTCTGTGTGTCTGTCTGTGTGTGTCTGTGTGTCTGTCTGTCTGTCTGTGTGTCTGTCTGTGTCTGTGTGTCTGTCTGTGTGTCTGTGTGTCTGTCTGTCTGTGTGTCTGTCTGTGTGTCTGTCTGTGTGTCTGTCTGTTGTGTGTCTGTCTGTGTGTCTGTCTGTGTGTCTGTCTGTGTGTCTGTCTGTCTGTCTGTCTGTGTGTCTGTCTGTCTGTGTGTCTGTCTGTCTGTGTCTGTCTGTCTGTGTGTCTGTCTGTCTGTGTGTCTGTCTGTCTGTGTGTCTGTCTGTCTGTGTGTCTGTCTGTGTGTGTGTCTGTCTGTGTGTCTGTCTGTGTGTCTGTCTGTGTGTCTGTCTGTCTGTCTGTCTGTTGTCTGTCTGTTGTTGTCTGTGTGTCTGTCTGTGTGTCTGTCTGTGTGTCTGTCTGTGTGTCTGTCTGTCTGTGTGTCTGTCTGTGTGTCTGTCTGTCTGTGTGTCTGTCTGTGTGTCTGTCTGTGTGTCTGTCTGTGTGTCTGTCTGTCTGTCTGTGTGTCTGTCTGTCTGTGTGTCTGTCTGTGTGTCTGTCTGTCTGTGTGTCTGTCTGTGTGTCTGTCTGTCTGTGTGTCTGTCTGTGTGTCTGTCTGTGTGTCTGTCTGTCTGTGTGTCTGTCTGTCTGTGTGTCTGTCTGTGTGTCTGTCTGTCTGTGTGTCTGTCTGTGTGTCTGTCTGTGTGTCTGTGTGTCTGTCTGTGTGTCTGTCTGTGTGTCTGTCTGTGTGTCTGTCTGTGTGTGTGTCTGTCTGTGTGTCTGTCTGTGTGTCTGTCTGTGTGTGTGTCTGTCTGTGTGTGTGTCTGTCTGTCTGTGTGTCTGTCTGTGTGTCTGTCTGTGTGTCTGTCTGTGTGTCTGTCTGTGTGTGTCTGTCTGTGTGTCTGTCTGTGTGTTCTGTGTGTCTGTGTGTCTGTCTGTGTGTCTGTCTGTGTGTGTGTCTGTGTGTCTGTGTGTCTGTCTGTCTGTCTGTGTGTCTGTCTGTGTGTCTGTCTGTGTGTGTGTCTGTCTGTGTGTCTGTCTGTGTGTCTGTGTGTCTGTCTGTCTGTCTGTGTGTCTGTCTGTGTGTGTGTCTGTCTGTGTGTCTGTCTGTGTCTGTGTGTCTGTCTGTCTGTGTGTCTGTGTGTCTGTCTGTCTGTGTGTCTGTCTGTTGTGTGTGTCTGTCTGTCTGTCTGTGTGTCTGTCTGTCTGTGTGTCTGTCTGTCTGTGTGTCTCGTGTCTGTGTGTCTGTCTGTCTGTGTGTCTGTCTGTCTGTGTGTCTGTCTGTCTGTGTGTCTGTCTGTCTGTGTGTCTGTCTGTCTGTGTGTCTGTCTGTCTGTGTGTCTGTCTGTCTGTGTGTCTGTCTGTCTGTCTGTCTGTGTGTCTGTCTGTCTGTGTGTCTGTCTGTCTGTGTGTCTGTCTGTGTGTCTGTCTGTGTGTCTGTCTGTGTGTCTGTCTGTGTGTCTGTCTGTGTGTCTGTCCTGTGTGTCTGTCTGTGTGTCTGTCTTTGTGTGTCTGTCTGTGTGTCTGTCTGTGTGTCTGTCTGTGTGTGTGTCTGTCTGTCTGTGTGTCTGTCTGTCTGTGTGTCTGTCTGTGTGTCTGTCTGTGTGTCTGTCTGTGTGTCTGTCTGTGTGTCTGTCTGTGTGTCTGTCTGTCTGTGTGTCTGTCTGTGTGTCTGTCTGTCTGTGTGTCTGTCTGTCTGTGTGTCTGTCTGTCTGTGTGTCTGTCTGTCTGTGTGTCTGTCTGTCTGTGTGTCTGTCTGTCTGTGTGTCTGTCTGTCTGTGTGTCTGTCTGTCTGTGTGTCTGTCTGTCTGTGTGTCTGTCTGTCTGGTGTGTCTGTCTGTCTGTGTGTCTGT